>NW_026607147.1:0-107500 GCF_029890125.1 Rhinichthys klamathensis goyatoka | reverse complement strand
AGGAGTAGTTCACTTTAGAATGATAATTTCCTGATAATTTACTCGCCCACACATTATCTAGGTTGTTCATGTGTTTCTTTCTGCAGTGGAAAAGAAATGAAGGTTTTTGAGGAAAACGTTCCAGGATGTTTCTCCATATAGTGTCTTCAATGGGGTCCAACGGGTCGAAGGTCCAGATGTGAGTTTCAGTGCAGCTTCAAAGTCTCGACACGATCCAGCCGAGGAATAAGAGTCTGATCTAGACCAGGGGTGCCCAACCCTGCTCCTGCCGATCGACTGTCCTGCACAGTTCATCTCCAACCCTAATTAAACACACCTGCCTTTAATTTTCAAGTGATCCTTAAGACCTTAACTGGTTGCTTCAGGTGTGTTTGATTAGGGTTGGAGATAAACTGTGCAGGACAGTCGATCGGCAGGAGCAGGGTTGGGCACCCCTGATCTAGACAAACCAGCGGACATTTATAACAAAATAAACATTTATATACTTTTATCCACTAATGCTGGTCTTGCACTAGCTGTGATGTGACACACATTTTTTTATTTATTATTTAACCTTTATTTTACCAGGTAGGCCGATTGAGAACAAATTCTCCTTTACAACGGCGACCTGGCCAAGATAAGGTGAACAAATGTGCAAGACAACATAGAGTTACATAATAAGTACACAGAACACAGGAGTGCAAATTACAAATTACAGTGAAACCCAATAAGGCAATTCCAGTCATTGGCGGCTGCAAACTACAAGGATTGGCGGCCGAATGTTGTGCAGGCTTTCGTAGTGACTAAGGCGATATACCTACTAGACCGTAAACTGCGAGTAGGTAGAGCGATGGTAACTAGACAACTTAAGTACAGGGGGACTTTGCCAAGCAGAGACTTTTAAATAAGTTGGTACCAGTGAGTTAAACGCAGAGTAGTTAATGACAGCCAACCGACAAATGCATAGAGCTTGCAGTGGTGAGTGTTGTAAGGGGCATTTGTAACAAAACGTATGACGCTATGGTAAATCACGTCCAGTTTTTTCAGCAGAAAGTTTGAGGCAGTTCTATAAATGACATCGCCAAAGTCGAACATTGGAATGATAGTCATTTTCACCAAAGCAAGTTTGGCAGCATGAGTGGAGGCCCTATTGCGGAAGAGAAAGCCGATTCTAGATTTAACTTTAGATCTAATTTGTTAATGTACGGCTGGAAGGAGAGAGAGCTGTCTAACAAGACACCTAGATATTTATATGTATCAACATATTCTAGTTCAGACCCATCCAGCATGGTGATGCTAGGTAGACAGGCAGGTGTTGGTAGTGATCGCTTGAAAAGCATAAACTTAGTTTTACCAGAATTTAGTAATAACTGAAGGTTTCGGAAGGAATGTTGAATGGCATTGAAACTCTCCTGGAGATTTTTGAGCACAGTATCTAACGAAGGGCATGACGTGTACAGGATAAAGATGGATCTGAGAGTCACCAGCAGCGAGAGCCACATCGTTGATGTAGAGGGAAAATAGAGTCGGCCCGAGAATCGAGCCCTGTGGCACCCCCATAGAGACAGGCATGGGTCCCGACAACAGGCCCTCCGATTTAACACGCTGGACCCTATCGGAGAGATAGTTGGAGAACCAGGCAAGGCAGTCATGGGAAAAGCCCAGGCTATTGAGTCGGCCAATGAGAACACGGTGATTACCCGAATCAAAAGCCTTGGACAGATCGATATAGACGGCTGCACAATAATGCTTTTTATCAATGGTGGCTATGATGTCATTCAAGACCTTTAGGGTAGCCGTGGTACAGCCATGACCAGCACATAAACCAGACTGCATAGTGGAAAGAATGCGGTGGGAATCCAGATGACTGACGATTTGTTTGTTGACCAGTTTTTCGAAAACTTTAGAAAGACAGGGTAGGATGGAAATTGGTCTGTAGCAGTTGGGGTCAAGAGTGTCTCCCCCTTTGAACAGGGGAATGACTGCGGCGGATTTCCAATCTCTCTGGATTTCAGAAGATAAGAGAGAGAGGTTAAATAGACTGGTGATGGGGGCAGCAATAATATTTGCAGATAATTTTAGAAAAGATGGATCCAAATTATCCAGCCCAGCTGATTTGTATGGGTCCAGGTTTTGCAAATCTTTCAGTACAATGGCTGTCTGAATAAGGGTAAAGGAAAAGCGTGTGGAGGGGGCTGGGCACGGGGGTGTTGTGGTTGTAGGACAGCTAGCTTGAGGGCAAGTATCTATATGAAAGGCGTGGCCGGCTTCAGCGAAATGCTTATTAAAGTTCTCTAATATCTTAACCTTATCTGTAGTAACAATATTATCTAATTTTAGGGCTGTAGGAAGTTGGGAGGAGATGACCTTGTTCTCCAGAGTTTTAACAGTGTCCCAAAACTTTTAATTACGCAATCAGGTTGAAAGGTCAAGCGTGATGTAGGTGTAAGAACAGACCTAGTGTTTACAAAGCACTAACGTCATTTACAAATAAATAAATAAAAGGTAAAACAACGATGTCGGACGATTTTGAAGTTGAAGGAGAAAATGAGATTTGAGTTTTGAGAAATTAGTTTTTCGCCCTTCCGTACATTTATAAACATGTGTGACCTTTCAACCCTGATTACGTAACGTGTGTCGCATCACAGCGAGTGCAAGACCAGCATTAGTGAATAAAAGTATATAAATGTTTATTTTGTTATAAATGTCCGCTGGTTTATCTAGATCAGACTCTTATTCCTCGGCTGGATCGTGTCGAGACTTTGAAGCTGCACTGAAACTCACATCTGGACCTTCGACCCGTTGGACCCCATTGAAGTCACTATATGGAGAAACATCCTGGAGTGTGTTCCTCAAAAACCTTAATTTCCTTTCCACCGAAGAAAGAAACACATTAACATCTTAGATGAAGTGGGGGCGAGTAAATCATCAGTAAATTTTAATTCGGAAGTGAACTACTCCTTTAACCGATTCAGTAGAAAAACACACCATTGAGAGCGTACCGTACCATAGATGATTTCCTGTGAAATATCTCAGAAAACACACCAACACACAGCAGAGCAGGATACAATGTCATTTGAGTTTGGATGATAAATATTTTGAATGATTGGCATGTATTTTTGCTGGTTCCTGCAGTGCTGAGAAGCGTCTGCTTGGATTATATTCAGCACACTAATGACTGAAGGGGAAACTGACGCTCTGACACGAGGGACGGGCCTCAATAAACCCTGAGGCGCAGTAATCAGACACACACACATAATCATAATCATGAGAGGGAGACAGCCAAACAGATCAAAAACACTTCAGGCTTTTCAGAACCAAGATTTGCTAGGATTTCCTCCAGGATTTGGAGTGTGAGTTCAGCAAAGCAAGAGAAAGACAGAGAGCATTCAGGATTCACACTAGGGCTGGTTACTCACACAAATTCAATATGGACCAGATTCAATATGGATTCATATATATAAATATATCAAAACGCTCCTTATTTTTATCGAGTTTATGGTTATTGAATGGCTTTTCTGAGGTAAATGTGCTGTTATATTGTTTTATTGACGTCTTTCTGTGGTTGAAACACTGACCCCACTGAGCAAGCGACGTCTGTGGACATACAAAACAGGTTGATATCACGTCCGTCCGTCCAGGCCATAATCTGAACGTCCATTGACATCCAGAATTAGTTGATTAATGACAATGAGAAATTATGTCCAATCTGGCTATAATCTAAACGTCCACTGACAGCCAGAACTAGTTGAGAAAAGACGTTCATACTGGCTATAATCTGGACGTCCGGTGACATCCAGAATTAGTCGATGAATGACTTAAAAAAATATGTCCAATCTGGCCATAATCTAAACGTCCACTGACAGCCAGAACTAGTTGAGAAAAGACGTTCATACTGACTATAATCTGGACGTCCGTTGACATCCAGAAATAGTCCATAAATGACGTGAATAAAGATGTCCAATCTGGCCATTATCTAAACGTCCACTGACAGCCAGAACTAGTTGAGAAAAGACGTTCATACTGACTATAATCTGGACGTCCGTTGACATCCAGAAATGGTCCATAAATGACGTGAATAAAGATGTCCAATCTGGCCATTATCTAAACGTCCACTGACAGCCAGAACTAGTTGAGAAAAGACGTTCATACTGACTATAATCTGGACGTCCGTTGACATCCAGAAATGGTCCATAAATGACGTGAATAAAGATGTCCAATCTGGCCATTATCTAAACGTCCACTGACAGCCAGAACTAGTTGAGAAAAGACGTTCATACTGACTATAATCTGGACGTCCGTTGACATCCAGAAATGGTCCATAAATGACGTGAATAAAGATGTCCAATCTGGCCATTATCTAAACGTCCACTGACAGCCAGAACTAGTTGAGAAAAGACGTTCATACTGACTATAATCTGGACGTCCGTTGACATCCAGAAATGGTCCATAAATGACGTGAATAAAGATGTCCAATCTGGCCATTATCTAAACGTCCACTGACAGCCAGAACTAGTTGAGAAAAGACGTTCATACTGACTATAATCTGGACGTCCGTTGACATCCAGAAATAGTCCATAAATGACGTGAATAAAGATGTCCAATCTGGCCATTATCTAAACGTCCACTGACAGCCAGAACTAGTTGAGAAAAGACGTTCATACTGACTATAATCTGGACGTCCGTTGACATCCAGAAATGGTCCATAAATGACGTGAATAAAGATGTCCAATCTGGCCATTATCTAAACGTCCACTGACAGCCAGAACTAGTTGAGAAAAGACGTTCATACTGACTATAATCTGGACGTCCGTTGACATCCAGAAATGGTCCATAAATGACGTGAATAAAGATGTCCAATCTGGCCATTATCTAAACGTCCACTGACAGCCAGAACTAGTTGAGAAAAGACGTTCATACTGACTATAATCTGGACGTCCGTTGACATCCAGAAATGGTCCATAAATGACGTGAATAAAGATGTCCAATCTGGCCATTATCTAAACGTCCACTGACAGCCAGAACTAGTTGAGAAAAGACGTTCATACTGACTATAATCTGGACGTCCGTTGACATCCAGAAACAGTCAATAAATTACGTAAATAAAAGATGTCCAATCTGGCCATTATCTAAACGTCCACTGACAGCCAGAACTAGTTGAGAAAAGACGTTCATACTGACTATAATCTGGACGTCCGTTGACATCCAGAAACAGTCAATAAATTACGTAAATAAAAGATGTCCAATCTGGCCATTATCTAAACGTCCACTGACAGCCAGAACTAGTTCAGAACAGATGTTCATACTGCACTGTAAAAAAAATATCCTAATTTTACAGTAAATAACTTCCTATGTTCATCATTGTGGTTGCGTTCATGTGTGTTCAATTCGTAAATACGATCTTTATGACATGTCTTGAATGCATCAATAGCTCTATTTTAGGGACAATCCTTACAAACAATCATTGCTAAAATACATTACAGACTGTCACAGTGAGAAGATCTTTGTCCTTTATAAATGCTAAAGACCTAACCACTGCAGTCAACACCTTGGAGTATCCATGCTGTTAAATAAAAGTCTGTAGACAAGGGTTAAGGTTAGGGTTAACCCCTTAATTTCTAACCCCCGGTTTCACAGACAGGGTTTAGATATAAAGCCAGGATTAGGCCTTAGTTAAATTTGGGCATTCAATTATAGCTTTTAAAAATGTACCTTAGAAGAAAAAAACATTACTGGTGTGCATCTTGAGACAAAACAATGGCACTGACATAAGATATGTCAGTATAGCCTACAAGTTGCTTTCAGGTAATACAGCTCAAACGTGCATTTTAGTCTGGACTACAGGCTTAAAGGAGAACTCCGGCGCAAAATGAACCTCGGGTGTAATAACACATTGGTACAGACTAAATCGTTCCCTGAGATTTGTTTTCATGATAATCGAATGTAAAGAGTTTTATCTCTAAAAACAGTTTAGCTTATAACGCTAGTATATTGGGCATAGCGTAAGCAAAAAGAGATCGCTAGTTAATACCACCAACAAGGCTCAAATTAGCCCCACACTTACACGGCAGCATAATGAGGGTCCTTACATGCAAACCGAAGCATTGAGAACTTTGTAAGTGTATAGACAGTTTAATAAGAAGATACTTTACACAGACAGTACAGTTAGCGCATACAGACAGGAGCCATCTTGGAAAACAGTCTCGATCAGTCAAACCACGAACACGGTGATACGTGAGCTGAACTGTGACTTGGAATCTCATATGGTCCGTTGTTTCCGGAAGAAAGCACTGAGCGCGTAAGAGAAGCACTTAACGCAACAGAGAAAATAAAAAAATAAATATAATTTATCTTATCTTCAATATCTACACGTACTGTTCGCTCACCCTCGTGGTTCGATTGGTCGAGACTGTTTTCCAAGATGGCTCCTGTCTGTATGCGCTAACTGTACTGTCTGTGTAAAGTATCTTCTTATTAAACTGTCTATACACTTACAAAGTTCTCAATGCTTCAGTTTGCATGTAAGGACCCTCATTATGCTGCCGTGTTAGTGTGGGGCTAATTTGAGCCTTGTTAGTGGTATAAACTAGCGATCTCTTTTTGCTTACTCTATGCCAATATACTAGCGTTATAAGCTAAACTGTTTTTAGAGATAAAACTCTTTATATTCGATTATCATGAAAACAAATCTCAGGGAACGATTTAGTCTGTACCAATGTGTTATTACACCCGACCCGAGGTTCATTTTGCACCGGAGTTCTCCTTTAAGCCTTGCCTGTGAAACCCAGGGTATTATGTTGTAACTTAATTATACCAATGTTAGCAAGTGTTGCGTTGGACAGAGGGATTAACCCTAAACCAACATGTTGTGTAACAGTACCACAAAGCATGTTGACATTTATTAGGCATTAGAGTGTTTCTAAAGGAAAGGTCAAGAATTTGTGAAAGTGCAAAAGGGTCATTATGGGTCACATGAATGTAACTCTAATGTCACCACCATGATACCAATCCATTAGTTTTTCACATACGTCATACAGAATTGTATATGAATGGATATGCAGTGTTTGCTCTGTTTAATTATACTGTTTGCTCTATTAAATTGCTGTTTATCAGAACAGTGATAAATAAATGTTATTATATATGGTATACAAGTTACTGTTTAATCTTTCATTTTTTATCTTTCATTTTTTATCTTTCATTTTTAATCATACACTGCAATGAAAACACATTTAAACAATTGATTAAATATAACAGCCAGCCTACAAATACAACTAAATAGCACGTGTATATTTTTTTCCTATTCTTTCATTTAAAACATTTCATATTGTCCTGTTATTGCAATGTTTTCACACTATTGGCTGTCTCTCCGAGTTGTTTTGAGCATGATTGGTTATTCTGACTGTCATCCAGGAATCTGGCCAATGACAACTATGCGCGCCTTTACCAGTCAAGTTTGAATACGTCAGTTGAAGTGAGTGGGTGTGTGTGCTGCTGCTCGGGACCTACTTCGGTTTTGTGGCTTTTACATTGTTTAAAACATGGATTATTTTACATCGGACTGCTAAATGTTTATTTTGAGCGAGTTGCGGGATGTAAATGAAGAACAAACAAGGAATATGGACAACGAATAATGGACATATTGCAATCTACGGAAGGTAACGTAAATAACTTTTTATTTTATACAAATTCTAATACATCAAAATATAGTGTATTAAATGGAGAATCTAAACGCGATTAGAGAAATATTGATATTAGTACGGTATTCCAATGTATTAGGCTAATTATGTGCTGAGCTAGCATGTGTATTGTCAGCTAACTTAGTTTATGATAAAAAAATAAAATAAAACTCAGCATTGGAGCTTTACAATGAGTGAACTGAGAACATTGTCTCTTTAGACAGAAGAACTCGAACCACACTCCTTTACTCGAGTCTAGAAGAATCTGCAAACTAGGCTTTTAAATTGTTGATCGCGGATTTAACGTTAAAGTTAGGCCTAACGTTATTGTCTTGGAGCTGGTGAGTCAATTTTGCAAGCTTTTGCAAATGTCTCTGTTAGTAGCCTAAGTAAAAACAAATAGCTAATATTGCTGTGTGTGTTTCCTTCATGATCCAGGCATTTTGGGAGTAACGTTAAATATTATCCAGCCACACGATCTTCAGATGGTGAGTATTGTCATAAAATACACGTGAAATAGAGGCAGAACATGGACACTCTGCTCAAAGGCACACTGGTTCAAACCCTCCAGACAATGTTTTATCTTCTATCTTCTTGAGTTTATACAGGCCTAGCTGACCCAAAAATAAATGTCTAACTTACTTTTGTGAAACACAAGAATGTTGGGAATAAAACAACTGTATGAGAAAAACAAAAACAAATAAGGCATTTCTCAAGATATCTTAATTATGGTTCTACATAAGAAACTCATACAGTTTCAACATGAGGGTGAGTAGGCTAAATAATGAGAGAACTTTTCTTTTTGTTTGGATGAGCTGTTCTTTTAAGGACATTTGCTAAATTAACCATGGTTTTTATTATAGTAAAGGTGTAGAAACCATGTTTTTTTATGGTGGATTGATTACAATATTTTATTACCATTTGGTTAGTGTCACAAAACATTGTTAATTTTAGTAAGGGTTCTCCAGATTTATATAACACATAACCTGTATAATTTATTTAAGGAACACATTCAAAATGGTCCTATGTCACCCAGATCAATAATCTATTAACGCACTTTTTAACTTTTTTTTTTTTTAGATCAAGCATTGGAACAATGTTTACGGAGCAGAACAGGCACCAACAGAGAAACAAGTCCATCACTAGTAAGTATCCATTGCAGTATCTAAAACCGTAGTCAATTTTAAAGGCACAGTGCACTCCAAAATAAAAAAAATATCTCTTTTTTCCCGTGCCATTCCAGATGTATATGACTTTCTTTCCACAAAGATTTTTTGAAAAATTATCCATTATTGTTAGCCAATATAATGCAAGTGCATGCACCAGAAACTTCATACAGTACAGCCTGCTGTGTTGTTCACACAAGATGTTTTCTGCATTTATCATGTGAGCTTTACAATGCTCTTGGACTTTTTCGACCTTCCGCATTTTGGTGTCTATTCACTTGCAGTATTTAACACAAACACAAGAGATGGATAATTTTTCTAAAAGTCTAGTTTATTTTTTCTAAAATGTGTTCATCTGAAGAAAGAAAATCACATACCCTTTCGGACGGCATAAGGTAGAGAAAATAAAGGGGGTATCAGTTTACTCTCCTTTAGCTACTATTTATAAACCTTACATGTGATTTAATAAATTTACAATTAAAGGGGTGTTCCAAGCAAACAGGTGTGTTTATATTAGGGGTGTACGATTCAGAAAATGTCACGATTCCGATTTTTAGGCTCAAGATTCGATTCAATAGCGATTTTCGATGCAAAAACGATTCTCGATTTAAAAAAACGATTCACAGTATGTAAATGTAGTTACTTTTCCTATGTAGGTATTAGGGATGTGCATCTCCATAACTGAGGCCGATGCGATACGCATGTCGATGCATAGCCAACGATACGATACATTAAAGATAGGCTACATATAAGCAGCTACCGATGCAATGCAATGCGATTCACTATTATTACGATGCGGTGCGATTTGATTTCAACTCAACGCGATGCGATTCAATGTAATACGATGCAATGGAGAAAAATATGATGCTATGCAATTCAATATTCAATTTTTTTATTTATTTTGTTCATATTTTGTGCCATCTGACTTTTAACGCATGGCTCTTTCACATACAAAAGATTTGGTTTTCAAAACAAAAAAAAACATAGCGTTGCGACGTTCGTCTGTTATAGGACAACTTAGTTTGAATAAACGAGCAGACACTGCTACTTGCTCTACGTTTATTTAGAATTAACAGCCAGACAACTAGCAGTGACTTGAGCTTTCCATTAAATGAATCACACACAGTAAACAAATCCTTAAAGACCCACTCCGATGAAAATAATGTTTTTCTAGGTGTTAACATGTTCTTGTGGCATTTTTCTGATGTTAGAGGACATATCTTGAGAAAAATAAGCTCAAAGTTGTATTTCTGAGTATTTCTACATTCAAATGGCCGTGAATCAGTAGCAGACGCTAAAATGCCGGCTAAAATAGACTGGAGTTGTGACGTAGTAACTCCACTGGGCGTCTCCACACGCGATGTCTTGGAGTGAAATAATGATTGGTGATCGGTGATAACTTTGATTAACTTCGGATAATAATAATTAACGTGTATATAATACTGTTGCCCCACCGGTATTGGGGGTGTAAGCTAGCGGGAGAGACAGAGCTCTCAGCAACGGGCAGGGGGAGGGTCGTCTCCGTGCCAACGGCTCCGCCCACAACGCAGAGGCGAATTGCTAATGAGCTACTGCCGCTCTGCTGAAGCGAAGTCCCAGAATACGGCACAGGTTTTGTGATTTTGGCTAAAAATGGCATAATCATAATTTAAAGACCACTGGGAATGTTTAAAAATAGCTCAAAATATGATCGGAGTGGGACTTTAACAAAAAAAAATCAAACAGGCCTATTCTGGTGGGTGCGGTGATGCGGTGGTGTAACATGTAAGGCTGGTGCTGCCAATAAGCACCTAAAATCTGTCACAAAGAACCGGCAAAAGTAATGATTATGAATATGTAAAATATAGCAATGAGATATTTTAATTGTTTATTAATAAACAAGTGTTTTCTTTGCCAGTGTCGGCTGCAAAGATGAAGTTGACGATGCTGACTCACGATCTTCGCAGTAGTCAACGCGCCAGAGAGAAATACACAATTCATACGGATTATTACATAAGCAGAGAGCAGTCTGTAGTCTGTTTTCTTACGTTTTGAATTGTTCTGTTTAAAAGTAGACCTGTCTGTGAGGCAAGTAGGCTACCTTATATGCTGAGTTTCGGTTCATTTATGAGACGAGCTCCAGTTCACGCGCCGGCGCCTCCGTGTTTATCGTCTGCTATATTTACTTCTTATTTATTAAATCCAGGCAATTGGTTGATGAAACATTGATTAAAATTAAGATACAATTAATACAAAACTAAATGCACTTTAAAGAAAGGTTTTGTGCTTTCTGTTTGGTGTGTCTGTGAAATTTTTAAAGCATCTTTTAGTGCCGCGTTCAGAGCGCTCACGTCTGTAACATTGTTTTTTCCTCATAAATGCAAACACAATTTTTTTTTTTTACTTTTTTTTTTGTTCTGTGGAGTAGAGCCCGACCGATATGGATTTTTGGGGGCCGATGCCGATACCGATATTAGGGAGTAAAAAAAGGCCGATACCGATATATCGGCCGATATTATTTATGTGTATATTATAATACAGTAGCAATATTATTTATGTGTATTATAGTACAGTATACCAGTCAAAAGTTTGGACACTTTCCTATTGGTGTGTACAAACTTTTGATGGGTACTTTACACAGTATAAACAGAATAAATATATTTTATAAACACGTTTTGCAATGATCACTCAAATGTGGTGATCAAACACTTGTGTGACACAGATATGTAATGGATGCAGGGGGAATGATAGAATGAGAATTATACAGCTGAGCTGTAACCAAACTAGTTTGCATTGCATGTTATATTATATTATATTATATTCTAATACTGTTGCATAATCTTCACTAACGACTTTGTCTTTTAATTTAGTCATAACTTGTATCAATAAATATATAAAAAGTGTCACTGACAAAACCTTAATATCTTCTATTTTTACTCTTAATTCCTCTAATCTCTACCAGTGGAGGAAGAACTCAGATCTTTTTACTAAAGTAAAATTAATAATATCATAATGAAAACGTTTTTAATTACATATGTACAGTACTTTTATACTATTTTAAATAATTAGTAAGCAAAATGTACTAAACGTGAAACTAGGCTACTCTTAATGCAAAATGGCCCTATATAAAGTGTTATAATTATATAAATTATTGGAATATTGCTTGATGTTGTAACGTAGCGTTATCAGGCAGAATGAGCTTTAACACTGTCTACACCGGACGCGGCCGTTACTGCTTGCGTCGCAACAGCTGTTTACCCGAGACAAAGCAGAATCAGTTTACTGTCGGAGATCGCTCGCGCCACGCATTTTAATCAATGTTTCATCAACCAATTGCCTTAATAAATAAGAAGTAGGCCTAAATATAGCAGACAATATAATCAGGACTTCTCAGTTGCGCGCTTGCAATAGTCACAAGCTCACACAATACGTGACAGAGGCTGTAGCAGAGAAATCAATTCTGTGAATTACACTGCGCAAATCACAATTAGGCTACTACCCACCGGATGAAGAAGGGTTGGCTCTCAGTCTCCACAGGCTACATAAAATATTCATTTTATTTATTTTTCGTGTTCGCATTAAGGAAAAACAATGTTACAGACGCGACAGTTCAGCACTACGGACGTGAGCGCTCTGAAAGCGGCACTAAAATATGCTTTGAAACTTTTACATAGACATCAAACAGAAAGCACAAAACCTTTCGTTTCAAAGTGAATTTCGTTTTGTATTAATTGTATCTTAATTTTAATCAATGTTTCATCAACCATTTGTCTGGATTTAATTTATAAGAAGTAAATTTAGCAGACGATAGATAATCTCGACACGGAGGCGCCTGCGGGTGAACTGGAGCTCGTCTCATGAACCGAAACTCAGCGTATAGACCTGAGAATTGAAATATATCTATATTGAAATGTCTGCTTTTAAACAGAACAATTCAAAACGAAAGACAGACAGACTTATGTAATCGAATGAAATGTGCATTTCTCTCTGGCACGCGTTCACTAAAGATCGCAAGTCAGCTTCGTCAACTTCATCTTTGGCTGACACTGACTGAAAACACTTGTTTATTAATAAAAAATTAAAATGTCTCCTTGCTATATTTGTTGTATTCATAATCATTACTTTTGCCAGTTCTTGTGACAGCTTTTAGGTGCTTTATTGGCAGCGCCACCCTTACATGAATCACCGCACCCGCATTTTTTAAAATATTCATTTATCGGCCATTATAAATGCCGATACCGATAGTTAGGAAAATGCCTAAAATCGGCCGATAATATCGGCCCGCCGATATATCGGTCGGGCTCTACTGTGGAGATTACAGTTAGGCCTACTCATAATTTGTATTCTGAATACGTAACGCTGGTATATGTATTCCGTTACTCCCCAACACTGATATTAGTATAACCTTATCTGCAATATATTTTAATAACACGGTTTTGGCGGTTATAGAGTTCTAATGACTGTGTTCAACTATAACCATCGGTCTCACGGTTATATAATAACCGTCACACCCCTAGTTTTAACATAAACAATAATAAAAATAAAAAACCTTTCACAAACAGGTCTTTGATAACTGTATTCAAATGTAAATAAATATATATGTTAGGGGTGTGACGGTTCACAAAATTCACGGTTCGGTACGTTTTTGATACAGCAAAAAGAAAGAAAAGCCAGAGAAATTTCCTTGATTTAATTTTTTTAATAATTTTTCATCAAAGTATGATAATTTTTTACTTTGAGCAGTGATGGAGCTACACTTGACTCTTCTTAGGAGCATATAAAACAAAAACAGCTCCTTGCTCCTTGAAAAAAATTAATTGTAATATTGTAGTAGTTATAAACAAAGGTTTATTTTATTTCAGATTAACATTTGAGGGCAGCAATTTTATTCATAATGTCGAAATAAAACCGACGTAACGTTACTTGAACGCATTATAGCCTACTATTCCTGCCAAACTTCCATGGTTACAGTTAGTAGTGTTACTACAGTAAATCCATGGTGAATGTTGCTGATCTGTGGGCACTGGATAGTTCATTCATGGCACAATGTTTATTCCTGTTTTCCACGTCAGCGCTGTTTGATCCGTTAATAACGAAGAAATGTGAATGTTTCTCACTAGATCTCGCTGCGATATTATTACTTCAGTGGCAAATTCAACTGCTTTCTTTACTGGATCTCTTAGTGCTGTGTAGTAACAGTGTCGCTTGATCAAGACGCTGGATTGGTCCAAACTGATAAACGATCCGTCAACCACACAATAACGAGTAGCGCAGCTGCAGTTTCGTTCCGCTTACATTACGTTTGCTATTTGATGTTGGGCAATGTTGTGGTCGCAGCAGCGTCTCTTACATTATGAGCACGCTTGCCACGCCCCTACATTTTAAATAACGAAATTTTGGTCAGCAGGAAAAATGGTCCAACAAACCGTTCGGTTTGTAATGCACACTGAACCGAAAGCCTCGTACCGAACGGTTCAATACGAATACGAATATATTAGGGATGCACGATGATATCGGGACAACATCGGTATCGGCCGATAAAAGCTTAAAATGACCATCATCGGCATCGGCCGATATGAATATTTCTGCCGATGAGCCTTGCCGATAGGGTGGCGTGTTTCCTATGCGCACGTGACGCGAACGAAGCATGAGCGCCAGCAAAACTTCCAACTAGGGGTGTGCGTCCCACGGTTTTTGATCGTGGACGATTAAAATGTCTCCACGATCTGCTTTTGAAGAAAAATCATTGTATCGTGCATTCTATCAGTTCAATTCTGGCGCCTTCATCTCAACATACTGTACAACGCGACGTACATTCACATCACATCACATGTAAAAGCAGAGGTAGAGTTACACTCACGGTCACGGGACACCGCAATTCACAAAAGTTCATTATTTGCATGTGCGTCAAAGTCTTGCTAGGTAAACATATCATTCACGTGCTGATGCGCTGTTCTAACATCCGCTTTTCTGAGCGCGTTACACCCGACGCTCACAGGAACTAAAAGCCTGTCACAGAGTCTGCATACCGGACTAATCTTTCGAGTCTTATTGCGCTGATACTGTCAAATACACACACGGTTTACATAAACAAAGTTGGTTATGTCTAAAGTGAAAGCAAACAGAGAAAATCTGCTTGTCAAATGCGTGTATATTAGACGCGTCGCGTGCAGTTCTTAAAGAGACAGTAATAATATGCTGCCGCTTGTCCTTAAAGAGATACTGCACCCAGAAATAAAAATTCTGTCATTATTTACTCACTCTAATGTTGTTCCAAACCTGTATTCATTTCTTTCTTGTGCTTAAATATACTATGGAAGTCACTGAAGTACAGCAACTGTTTGGTTAGCCACATTCTTCCAAATAACTTTTATAATTTCAACAGAAGAAAGAAACTTGAGAGAGTAAATGATGACAATTTAAATTTTGGGGAGAACTATCTCGTTAATGTTAATAAAACAAAAAAACACAAAGAGGAAATCACTCACTGCTCTTGACTGAGAACTTTAATAGAAGCTTTAATAAGCTTTTTTTGCACTTAAAAAAACACACAAATATATCGGTATCGGCATCGGGCAAAATTAGTCTGAAAATATCGGCATATCGAATATCGGCCAAAATCCTATATCGTGCATCCCTAGAATATATATATGTGTATGTGTGTGTGGAATGCTTTATATCAGGCTTGATGTAATTTTACTTGATTTGTGATTTAATAACTGTTTCATTTCATTGATTCGAGTACTAACATTTTCTATGCATCTCTGCTGCAAGCTAAACCACAACAGTGGCGTTTGTATTTATTTATTTTACATGTGTATTTTTTTGCTTTGATTGTAGCTGCTGTCATGAAATGGGACCCAGCTGCAACAGAGGCCCAAATAAAGTCTGCAGCCGATCATCTGAAACATGCCCCCGGGAGAGTCGGGGCTTGCCGCTATAAATGAAGCTTGTGAAGCTTATAGCAGCCACATTTTGTTAATTGATATGTTATACTGTTTTAACAACATTTTATAGATTATTTAAAGGGAAATTGTGTTAATTTATAACTTTACTGTTCTGGCTTTTAAGTTTTGGTCCAGTAGAACAAAATAGTAATAAAATATATATTTTGAGATTTAAATAGTTGATTTCTTGGAGTGATCAGTTTGGTTTACAGGCAAATGGTAAGCAGTTTATTACAATTATATTGATAAGATATACAAATGCAAGACTCTACACAGTTCCCGTATTCAATTGAGTATTCAATATTATCAAAATTCTTTCAAATCTTATTTAGGTCTATGGTCTGTGTGTCTGCAGTTTCATGACACGACAACCATTAACAATGAGTAACTGGGTTTTTCTCAGTGAGAACTAACTCACTGCCACTGTTTTGAAGTAAAGATTTTTTAAAGTTGGATCCTTGCAAAATGCACAAATGGGATTTCCGTTTCAATATGGGTCTTTAACAGTCTTCTTTGACATTTCTACTACAGAAAACGTGACTAATACAACTTTTATTCTGGCTGCCTTTAG
Source organism: Rhinichthys klamathensis goyatoka (assembly GCF_029890125.1). Classification (NCBI taxonomy): domain Eukaryota; kingdom Metazoa; phylum Chordata; class Actinopteri; order Cypriniformes; family Leuciscidae; genus Rhinichthys; species Rhinichthys klamathensis. The sequence continues at coordinate 91,182 of NW_026607147.1, read as the reverse complement.
ATGTCTAACAATTAACTCTGTAGCATGTCTTTAATTGACGTCTAAACAATGTCCAAAAAAAAATTATAAAAAACGTTCATTCTGGCTCCTGTGAGGACGTCTTCTGGATGTCTAACAATTACGTCTGTAGCACGTCTTTAATTTACGTCTATACAACGTCCAGAAAAGACGTATAAAAAACTTTCATTCTGGCTCCTGTGGGGACGTCTTCTGGATGTCTAACAATTACGTCTGTAGCACGTCTTTAATTTACGTCTAAACAACGTCCAGAAAAGACGTATAAAAAACTTTCATTCTGGCTCCTGTGAGGACGTCTTCTGGATGTCTAACAATTACGTCTGTAGCACGTCTTTAATTTACGTCTAAACAACGTCCAGAAAAGACGTATAAAAAACTTTCATTCTGGCTCCTGTGGGGACGTCTTCTGGATGTCTAACAATTACGTCTGTAGCACGTCTTTAATTTACGTCTAAACAACGTCCAGAAAAGACGTATAAAAAACTTTCATTCTGGCTCCTGTGAGGACGTCTTCTGGATGTTTAAAAATTACGTCTGTAGCACGTCTTTAATTGACGTCTAAACAACGTCCAGAAAAGACGTATAAAAAACTTTCATTCTGGCTCCTGTGAGGACGTCTTCTGGATGTCTAACAATTACGTCTGTAGCACGTCTTTAATTTACGTCTATACAATGTCCAGCAAAGACGTATAAAAAAACTTTCATTCTGGCTCCTGTGAGGACGTCTTCTGGATGTCTAACAATTACGTCTGTAGCACGTCTTTAATTTACGTCTATACAACGTCCAGAAAAGACGTATAAAAAACTTTCATTCTGGCTCCTGTGAGGACGTCTTCTGGATGTCTAACAATTACGTCTGTAGCACGTCTTTAATTTACGTCTAAACAACGTCCAGAAAAGACGTATAAAAAACTTTCATTCTGGCTCCTGTGAGGATGTCTTCTGGATGTTTAAAAATTACGTCTGTAGCACGTCTTTAATTGACGTCTAAACAACGTCCTGAAAAGACGTATAAAAAACTTTCATTCTGGCTCCTGTGAGGACGTCTTTTGGATGTCTAACAATTACGTCTTTTAGACGTATTATAGACGACTCTTTGCTCGCTGGGACTGATGGGTTACATGAGACATGATTGATTCAGTGAGTTGTTCTGTATCTTCTGATGTTCACTGATGTTTATTTGCTGCTGTAACTAGTAAAGAGGAAGAGATGATCGCTTCATCTGTCTCACACATTAAAGAGACACAAACACACATTTACTGATTGAATTAAGTGATGAAACTGACAGATTTTAAAAGTTGAGACTTTGTTTCACATCAGAAGTAATAAAGCATAAAGCTTATTGTGATTATTGACTGGGAGCTACAAATAATGTTTAGTGAAGTTTTGTTCAACTGAAAACAGCACTAACTAAAAGATCAATTCTTCTGATTTAAGAATCAATATCGGTCTATCTAAATGAGAATAAATTGCAGTATGTTATAATCAGTATGTTCAACCCAATCCCAAATAAAACATCTTTTCCATGTGTTGAATTGTGCTGGTGTATGTTCATGTAACGCTGAAGTGTAACACTGGCGCTCTCTCAGGAGAATGTCACCGTGCAGACGCTTTAATAGTGACAAATGATATTGCATCAAGTTGTCTTTTCTGACGGTTTATTTAAACTCCTGTCTTTTCACCATCTTGAACCTGTTTACTCATTTAACGATGCAGAATTATTTAAAGCAAACCAACAACATTTACATCACACGCTTCATACGAGCATGAGTGTTTATGGGCTGAATCGTGAATACTGCGTGTGCACTTCACTAATAAATTAGTGTGCGCTTCACAGGTGTGCGCTTCACAGGTGTGCGCTTCACAGGTGTGCACTCACTTCACAGGTGTGCACTTCACAGGTGTGCACTTCACAGGTGTGCACTCACTTCACAGGTGTGCACTTCACAGGTGTGCACTTCACAGGTGTGCGCTTCACAGGTGTGCACTCACTTCACAGGTGTGCACTCACTTCACAGGTGTGCACTTCACAGGTGTGCACTTCACAGGTGTGCACTTCACAGGTGTGCACTTCACAGGTGTGCACTCACTTCACAGGTGTGCACTCACTTCACAGGTGTGCACTCACTTCACAGGTGTGCACTTCACAGGTGTGCGCTTCACAGGTGTGCGCTTCACAGGTGTGCACTCACTTCACAGGTGTGCACTTCACAGGTGTGCGCTTCACAGGTGTGCGCTTCACAGGTGTGCGCTTCACAGGTGTGCGCTTCACAGGTGTGCACTCACTTCACAGGTGTGCACTTCACAGGTGTGCGCTTCACAGGTGTGCACTTCACAGGTGTGCACTTCACAGGTGTGCGCTTCACAGGTGTGCGCTTCACAGGTGTGCACTCACTTCACAGGTGTGCGCTTCACAGGTGTACACTTACTTTACAGGTGTGTACTACACAGGTGTGCGCTTCACAGGTGTACACTTACTTTACAGGTGTGTACTCACTTCACAGGTGTGCGCTTCACAGGTGTACACTTACTTTACAGGAGTGCACTACACAGGTGTGCGCTTCACAGGTGTACACTTACTTTACAGGTGTGTACTCACTTCACAGGTGTGCGCTTCACAGGTGTGCACTCACTTCACAGGTGTGCGCTTCACAGGTGTACACTTACTTTACAGGTGTGTACTACACAGGTGTGCGCTTCACAGGTGTACACTTACTTTACAGGTGTGTACTCACTTCACAGGTGTGCGCTTCACAGGTGTACACTTACTTTACAGGAGTGCACTACACAGGTGTGCGCTTCACAGGTGTACACTTACTTTACAGGTGTGTACTCACTTCACAGGTGTGCGCTTCACAGGTGTGCACTTACTTTACAGGTGTGTACTACACAGGTGTGCGCTTCACAGGTGTACACTTACTTTACAGGTGTGTACTCACTTCACAGGTGTGCGCTTCACAGGTGTACACTTACTTTACAGGTGTGCACTACACAGGTGTGCGCTTCACAGGTGTACACTTACTTTACAGGTGTGCACTACACAGGTGTGCGCTTCACAGGTGTACACTTACTTCACAGGTGTGCGCTTCACAGGTGTACACTTACTTTACAGGTGTGCACTACACAGGTGTGCACTTCACAGATGTGCACTACACAGGTGTGCGCTACACAGGTGTGCACTTACTTTACAGGTGTGCGCTTCACAGGTGTACACTTACTTCACAGGTGTGCACTCACTTCACAGGTGTGCGCTTCACAGGTGTACACTTGACAGGTGTGCACTACACAGGTGTGCGCTTCACAGGTGTACACTTACTTTACAGGTGTGCACTACACAGGTGTGCACTTCACAGATGTGCACTACACAGGTGTGCGCTACACAGGTGTGCACTTACTTTACAGGTGTGCGCTACACAGGTGTGCACTTACTTTACAGGTGTGCGCTACACAGGTGTGCACTTACTTTACAGGTGTGCGCTTCACAGGTGTACACTTACTTCACAGGTGTGCACTCACTTCACAGGTGTGCGCTTCACAGGTGTACCCTTACTTTACAGGTGTGCACTACACAGGTGTGCGCTTCACAGGTGTACACTTACTTTACAGGTGTGCACTACACAGGTGTGCGCTTCACAGGTGTACACTTACTTTACAGGTGTGCACTACACAGGTGTGCGCTTCACAGGTGTACACTTACTTCACAGGTGTGCGCTTCACAGGTGTACACTTACTTTACAGGTGTGCACTACACAGGTGTGCACTTACTTTACAGGTGTGCGCTTCACAGGTGTACACTTACTTTACAGGTGTGCGCTACACAGGTGTACACTTGCTTCACAGGTGTACACTTACTTTACAGGTGTGCACTACACAGGTGTGCGCTACACAGGTGTGCACTTACTTTACAGGTGTGCCCTTCACAGGTGTGCGGTTCACAGGTGTGCACTACACAGGTGTGCACTACACAGGTGTGCGCTTCACAGGTGTGCACTACACAGGTGTGCGCTTCACAGGTGTGCACTACACAGGTGTGCACTTATTTTACAGGTGTGCACTACACAGGTGTGCACTTCACAGGTGTGCACTTCACAGGTGTGCACTTCACAGGTGTGCGGTTCACAGGTGTGCACTCACCTATTCTGATGAAGCCGTCTTCTGTGCGCTGGTACTTCGGCGTCTTCTCTCTCCCCTCCTTCAGTGCTTCTTTCTCGGACTGAATATTCTGATCAAGAGGGACAGAAGTGTTGAAGTGTTTCAGCATGTAACACACACACACACACACACACACTCTCTCACTCACTCACTCACTCGCTCGAGTCATTTGTCAACAGATTAGCCCATAATCTAGTTTTTACCGTAAAACGGCAAACCAATATTGCAAATGATCTCAATTAATACATTTACATTTAATTATTTAGCAGATTAAACTAACAGCAGGGCAACAATATGCAAGTGCCGTGACCAGTCCCAGTTAGTCCAGCACAGAACACGTAGCAAGGTGTTTTTTAAATAGATATAGATTAGTAAATGTTAGTATTAATGGGTTGATGGTGTGACGAAAGAGATTCAGCAGTGACTTATAAGTGGCTAACTCGGGTTGAGTTATGCAGAGGACAGTCCAGGTGAAGCTCTGTGAAACTGATTCGTGCCTCTCTGGGATGATGCACCACGAAGCTTCTGGAAGACACATCGGTCTGAAGTAATGAGTTTAGGAATAGGGGAGCAGAGCCATTAATTAGATTAGATCAGTATAATTAATGATTTCTTTCCAATGTATCATTTTTTTACACAACTCGTACGGTTTTATTATGTTTCTTGAAAGTGCGAGTTTATCAGTAACCAATATTTGGACTCAAACTAGCTAGTCCTGACTCTGTGATACATTCATTTAGACTAAATATGCATTTCACAATTTTAAACCTATATTCGGAGAAGAAAAAAACAAAACAAATATTGGTAACATGGGTGCAAAAGTCATCTTGGTTCATGGTTCATCTTTTGCTTTTATCAAACCCCCTAGCAACCACCCAGAACATCCTAGCAACCACCCACAGCACTGAGGATGAGTTTTGCACAGACCAACACAACTCTTTTCTTCATGAAATGTAAAAATCTCATTTAGCCCTTTATTCTGTTGCATACAATAATCTCTATATGAATGAGCAGTTTATGAAAGCGAGTGCAACTGTATATTTCCAGATCTGAGGTGATATTCCTTTATTAAAAAAAAATCAGTTTTGGCAGAGATTCTTCAGAAAGTGATATATTGAACCAATCTGTGTTTCTGCTTTTCTGTCAAGATAAAATAAAAATGACAGCAAAAATAATTAAAGTGTGAAGGACGCATTAAAGAGAAGTGACGCAGGAGCCCTGAGCTGACATTTAGAGAGAGGAACACTCATATAAAGGTTATTTATTGGCATTGATGGTTCCATCAAGAAGCTTTAACATCAATGGAACCTTTCCATTGCAGAAAAGGTTCTTCATAGTGGAAAAGGGTTCTTTCGATTTTTTTTAAATGTTCTTCATGCTAAAAAAAAAAAAGGTTCTTATAAGAACTGATCACTGAAAGGGTTCTTTGGGGAACCAAAGTCGTTCTTCTATGGCAAACCTTTGGAATCTATTTTTAATAGTGCATGTGTCACGGTTCACGGACTCACTGTCTCGCCGCTGCTGTTTGTCAGTGTTTTATGTGTGTTTAGTGTGGGCGTGGCTCGTTAGCATGCTGATGAGCGGATCAGCGCCAGCTGTCTCTCATCTAGCTGGCTATATATTGTGGATGTATTGTCTTGTCTTTTGTCAGATTGTTGTGAGGCTTCTGGTGGACTTATGCTCTCAGGATTTCTCTGTTTCTTCCCAGTACCCGTTCTTGGCTCCGTGTTTCCGGATTTCGGTGAGTCGCTTTGGATTCTGCCTGGTTCCTGCTGCCCATTGCTGTCCCTGCGTTGCCAGTGATTCCGACCTGCTCAGCCCTCTACTTCTGACCTCATCCTGTTTATTTTACAAATTCTAATAAACTGCTGTTACTTCGCAACTGGATTCTTATTGACTTATTCAGTGGACTGACAGCTTTAATCTTAAAGGTTTTTCATTGAACCATCGATGCCAATAAAGAACCTTTATTTTTAAGAGTGAAGCTCAGCGCACACATTCACAGCAGTTGTTCCTGTTGATGAAGGGCATCTCCAGCACTCCAGTAGTTCAAGTCTTCCCTCATAGCAGGTCCTTCAGGGTGTCGTGGAGGGGTGAGGTGTCTAAGACCCAACATCTAGCTACTGGAGTGCTCTCCATCTACATGTCATTCAGAAACATGTTTTTTCCCATCATTGTTATCATCTAGCTACTGGAGTGCCTCAGGGCTCAGTGCTGGGGCCGCTTCTCTTCTCCATCTACATGTCATACAGAAACATGTTTTTTCCCATCATTGTTATCATCTAGCTACTGGAGTGCATCAGGGCTCAGTGCTGGGACCGCTTCTCTTCTCTATCTAAATGTCATCATTAGGATCTGTCATTCAGAAACATGGTTTATCCCATCACTGTTATCATCTAGCTACTGGAGTGCCTCAGGGCTCAGTGCTGGGACCTCTTCTCTTCAACATCTACATGTCATACAGAAACATGGTTTTTCCCATCATTGTTTTCATCTAGCTAATGGAGTGCCTCAGGGCTCAGTGCTGGGACTGCTTCTCTTCTCCATCTACATGTCATCAATAGGATCTGTCATACAGGAACATGGTTTATCCCATCACTGTTATCATCTAGCTACTGGAGTGCCTCAGGGCTCAGTGCTGGGACTGCTTCTCTTCTCCATCTACATGTCATCAATAGGATCTGTCATACAGGAACATGGTTTATCCCATCACTGTTATCATCTAGCTACTGGAGTGCCTCAGGGCTCAGTGCTGGGACTGCTTCTCTTCTCCATCTACATGTCATCAATAGGATCTGTCATACAGGAACATGGTTTATCCCATCACTGTTATCATCTAGCTACTGGAGTGCCTCAGGGCTCAGTGCTGGGACTGCTTCTTTTCTCCATCTACATGACATCACTAGTGTCTGTCATTCAGAAACATGGTTTATCCCATCACTGTTATCATCTAGCTACTGGAGTGCCTCAGGGCTCAGTGCTGGGACCGCTTCTCTTCAACATCTACATGTCATACAGAAACATGGTTTTTCCCATCATTGTTTTCATCTAGCTAATGGAGTGCCTCAGGGCTCAGTGCTGGGACTGCTTCTCTTCTCCATCTACATGTCATCAATAGGATCTGTCATACAGGAACATGGTTTATCCCATCACTGTTATCATCTAGCTACTGGAGTGCATCAGGGCTCAGTGCTGGGACCGCTTCTCTTCTCCATCTACATGTCATCAATAGGATCTGTCATACAGGAACATGGTTTATCCCATCACTGTTATCATCTAGCTACTGGAGTGCATCAGGGCTCAGTGCTGGGACCGCTTCTCTTCTCCATCTACATGTCATCAATAGGATCTGTCATACAGGAACATGGTTTATCCCATCACTGTTATCATCTAGCTACTGGAGTGCCTCAGGGCTCAGTGCTGGGACCGCTTCTCTTCTCCATCTAAATGTCATCATTAGGATCTGTCATTCAGAAACATGGTTTATCCCATCACTGTTGTCATCTAGCTACTGGAGTGCCTCAGGGCTCAGTGCTGGGACCGCTTCTCTTCTCCATCTACATGACATCACTAGGATCTGTCATTCAGAAACATAGTTTATCCCATCACTGTTATCTAGCTACTGGAGTGCCTCAGGGCTCAGTGCTGGCACCGCGTCTCTTCTCCATCTAAATGTCATCATTAGGATCTGTCATTCAGAAACATGGTTTATCCCATCACTGTTGTCATCTAGCTACTGGAGTGCCTCAGGGCTCAGTGCTGGGACCGCTTCTCTTCTCCATCTACATGACATCACTAGGATCTGTCATTCAGAAACATAGGTTATCCCATCACTGTTATCTAGCTACTGGAGTGCCTCAGGGCTCAGTGCTGGGACCGCTTCTCTTCTCCATCTACATGACATCACTAGGATCTGTCATTCAGAAACATAGTTTATCCCATCACTGTTATCTAGCTACTGGAGTGCCTCAGGGCTCAGTGCTGGCACCGCTTCTCTTCTCCATCTAAATGTCATCATTAGGATCTGTCATTCAGAAACATGGTTTATCCCATCACTGTTGTCATCTAGCTACTGGAGTGCCTCAGGGCTCAGTGCTGGGACCGCTTCTCTTCTCCATCTACATGACATCACTAGGATCTGTCATTCAGAAACATAGTTTATCCCATCACTGTTATCTAGCTACTGGAGTGCCTCAGGACTCAGTGCTGGGACCGCTTCTCTTCTCCATCTAAATGTCATCATTAGGATCTGTCATTCAGAAACATGGTTTATCCCATCACTGTTGTCATCTAGCTACTGGAGTGCCTCAGGACTCAGTGCTGGGACCGCTTCTCTTCTCCATCTACATGACATCACTAGGATCTGTCATTCAGAAACATAGTTTATCCCATCACTGTTATCTAGCTACTGGAGTGCCTCAGGGCTCAGTGCTGGGACCGCTTCTCTTCTCCATCTACATGACATCACTAGGATCTGTCATTCAGAAACATAGTTTATCCCATCACTGTTATCTAGCTACTGGAGTGCATCAGGACTCAGTGCTGGGACCGCTTCTCTTCTCCATCTACATGACATCACTAGGATCTGTCATTCAGAAACATAGTTTATCCCATCACTGTTATCTAGCTACTGGAGTGCCTCAGGGCTCAGTGCTGGGACCGCTTCTCTTCTCCATCTACATGACATCACTAGGATCTGTCATTCAGAAACATAGTTTATCCCATCACTGTTATCTAGCTACTGGAGTGCATCAGGACTCAGTGCTGGGACCGCTTCTCTTCTCCATCTAAATGTCATCACTAGGATCTGTCATTCAGAAACATGGTTTATCCCATCACTGTTGTCATCTAGATACTGGAGTGCCTCAGGGCTCAGTGCTGGGACCGCTTCTCTTCTCCATCTAAATGTCATCACTAGGATCTGTCATTCAGAAACATAGTTTATCCCATCACTGTTATCTAGCTACTGGAGTGCATCAGGGCTCAGTGCTGGCACCGCTTCGCTTCTCCATCTAAATGTCATCATTAGGATCTGTCATTCAGAAACATAGTTTATCCCATCACTGTTATCTAGCTACTGGAGTGCCTCAGGGCTCAGTGCTGGGACCAGTTCTATTCTCCATCTACAGTGCTGGTCAGAATTCATTGCCCCCTTGGTACATATGATCAAAGATGGCTGTAAAAAATAAATCTGTATTGTTTATCCTTTTGATATTTTATTTGCCCCCTTTTATTAAATACTTTTTGCAACCTCCTTTTTCCAAGATAACAGCTCTTCTCGGAGTCTTCTCCTCTAATGCCTGATGAGTTTGGAGGACACCTGACAAGAGATCAGAGACTATTCCTCCATACAGAATCTCTCCAGATCCTTCAGATTCCCAGATCCATGTTGGCGCTTCTTTTCAGTTCAGCCCACTCATGTTCTATAGGGTTCTATAGGGACTGGGATGGCCATTGCAGATGCTTGGTTTTGTGCTCAGTGACCCATTTTTGTTTTGATTTTGATGTTTGTTTTTGGATCACTGTCCTGTTGGAAGATCCAAACATGGGCTGTTATAAGATTTCTAGCACAGGCTGTCAGGTTTAGATTTTTTTATCTGTTGGTATTTGATCGAATCCATGATGCCATGTATCTGAACAAGATGTCCAGGACCTCTGGCAGAAAATTAGGCCCACAGCATTAAAGATACAGCAGAGTATTTCATTTTACACATGGGGTACTTTTTTATCCCTGTATGAACCAAACCCATATTAAAGGATTAGTTCACCTCAAAATGAAAATTTCCTGATAATTTACTTACCCAAATGCCATCCAAGATTTTCATGTCTTTCTTTCTTCAGTGGAAAAGAAATTAAGTTTTTTGAGGAAGACATTTCAAGATTTTTCTCCACACAATGGACTTCAATTGCAACCAACATGTTGAAGCCCAAATCAATGCAGTTTCAAAGGGCTATGAAGAGCTTCAAAGGGTTCTGCACGTTCCCAGCTGAGGAACAGGGTCTTATCTAGCGAAATGATCGTTCATTTTCTAAAAAAAATAAACATTTATATACTTTTTAACCACAATTGTTCGTCTTGTGCTGGTCTGCGACGCGCCAGGGATTACGTCATCACGTTGGAAACGTCACGCGTCACGTCATCTATCCAAGTTATTTGTCTGTGTACTCCGGTTCAAAAAGGCAGGGAAGGGCGAAACATTCCATCTCATTTTCTCCCGTTTTCTCCTCCAACTTCAAAATCGTCTGACATCTTTGTTTTAATTTATTATTAATATAAAAAAAATAATAATAATAATCGTGAAGTTTCCAACGTGATGACGTAATGTCGCCGACCAGCACAAAACGAACAATTGTGGTTAAAAAGTATATAAATGTTTTTTTTATTTTTTTAAAATGGCCGATCGTTTCGCTAGATAAGACCCTATTCCTCAGCTGGGATCGAGCAGAGCCGTTTGAAACTCTTCAAAGCCCTTTGAAACTGCATTGATTTGGACTTCAACAATTTGTTTACCGTTGAAGTCCATTGTGTGGAGAAAAATCCTGAAATGTTTTCCTCAAAAAACTTAATTTCTTTTCCACTGAAGAAAGAAAGACATGAACATCTTGGATGGCATTGGGGTGAGTAAATTTTCAGGAAATTTTCATTTTGAGGTGAACTAATCCTTTAAGTGTTTACTGGCAAAAAGCTCTTTTTTTTGTTTGTTTCATCTGTCCATAGAACGTTTGAAAAGTAACTGACACTACTGGAACTTCAAACGGGACTGGTTCTATGGTCAGATGAAACAGAAAAAATAGCTTTTTTGGCATTCCAACCAGAGGATCTGACGGGAGCTGCTCGCATCTCAGCCTGCCTGACAGATATTCCTGCTGGATGAAGGACCACCACCTTCAACTAAACCTTGCAAAGACTTGTGATCCTGGCCAACCCAACACTTCATCACAACTTCTCCATTCAGCTGGGTTCGTCATTCATGACTCCATCCAGGGGAGCCGGGAACCTTGGAGCTGTGATTGACGATCAATTGAACTTTACAGACCACACTGCTAGAATGCCCGGTCCTGCAGATTTGCATTATGCAACATTAGGAGGACCAGGCCCTTCCTATCAGAGCTACACAACTCAAGTTCAAGCGCTTGTTCTATCCAGACTGGGCTATTGTAATGCTCTCTCCTTGAGACACACGTCAGTCCTCTCTTCACAAACTTGCACTGGTTTCCAACAGCCGTTCGCATCAAATTCAAGGCACTGATGTTTGCCTACAGAACAACCACTGGCTCTGCATCTTATATACCTAAACTCACTCGCTTAATAGTGTTGGGTTAAAAATACCCCAACGAGTAACCCAACTATGGGGTGGTATAGCACCTTCAGTGCTCCAGGTTAAAAGTAACACAACAGTTAAGTTAACTATTTATTTGTATTTATGACATTATTTTAATAAATAAAATGCACTTTGTTTTCAAATACAGATGGTTTATTTGTATAAAACAATAAATATGTCTCAACAAATATATTTTTAAATTACAAACTAAATATTGGGGAGTCTAGAATTTAAAGTAAATACACATAATTAACATACGTATTTAACCCAACAGCCGGGTCATTACTAAAAATGACCCAATGATTTTAAAAACAGTGACCCAACATAGTGACCCAATTTGTGTAACCCAATGGCTGGGTTAAAAAAAAAAAACCCAACGTGTTTTACTGTGCACTACTTCAGACCCATGTGTCCTCCAGAAGTTTGTGTTACGCAAGTGAACGGCGTCTTATGGTGCCATCATCCCAAAGAGACACAGAATCACTTTCAGAATATATATGAAGACTTCAGATGCAAAAATATTGGTTTTACACACATTGTGTCCGTGTCCCTGGCAACTGTAAGTTCTTGGACCGAAACGCAGTGATTTGACCCAAAAGAAGACACATATGTTCAAAACCCCCAGAAGAGCGACGCTCTAATCTCCCAAACTGCATTAACAGCATAAAACAGACCACAGATACTCCTTTCTCCAGGGCATTCCCTGCTAATTTCCTATATCCGGCTGAATTCCATAAACATCCCTTAAGGGAGCTTTACAAAGAGGGAAATGAGGAGAAAAGAGAGATCTAACAACCCGGCAGGGAGGAGAAGCAGAAACCAGCGAGAGGACGAGAGATATTAAAGGGAGGCTCTCTCTCTCTCTCTCTCTCTTAGAAAATCCCGTGATTAATCTTGCGGTGAAGGTCCGTTTCCGGCTGTAATCTTAAATCACAGTGCCGCCCCTCGTCTGCGCTCCCTCGGGAGAACATATCTCCTCTGCGCCGACCGCACACACAGCAGGTCACGTTTTATTACTGTGTGTCAGTACAGTTGCATTAGCTCATAAAACAGAAGTATATCTCTATCTCCACTGCTTTGCTTTCTCCTATACGCTCCTCGAGTTTGGCTGGGTAGAGCAGTGATGGAGAGATGCGGTGACTTTCTCATGATTCTCTTCTTTAAACGAGACTTTGGTCTCTTGTTAGTTATGTTCATATCATTTTTGTCACATTTACAGGGATAGTTCACCCTAAAATTAAAATTAAGTCAACATTAAATCACCCTGGTGTTGGTCTAATGCCGTACGCCCTTCTTTCGTTTTTAGACCACTAAAGTAGAATCGTTTAAAAATGTCCCGCTCACACTCATTGATATAATGGCAGTGAATAGCAACCAACATCAAGCTTTTAAAAAGATGCAAAAGTGTCCCAGAATGATCCGATGCGACACGTGTCGTAGGTTTATGATCGGGTTTGGTGAAAAAACGAATCTCTCAAACAGAGATTTAATGAAAATCCTGCCGTTGATCTTCTGTGCTCGACTGCGTCCATGAGACTCTTTTAACTCTATAACAGAAAAACACACGAGTTATGAGAAATTAAAGTCCCCCTGTGGTGAAAATCCAGCTTTTAATGTTGTTTATGTGTCTATGTGGTGTGTTTAATACGCTTTAAGACACACCATGTGTAAGTTCATAAGTCGACAGCATTGCTGAGTATTTCCTCCTTAAAACTGCAGTGAACCAAAGACAGTCTCAAAAACACGGTTTGAAATCGCTGGTGTTTCTGACGTCACAAACGACCTTGTAACCAATCAGATCAACGTGTGATCGTCAACCAGTGGATCTCTGAGCTGAGTGAGTGAGTGGAGGCGGGGCTAATTTGCATATTCATAGAACCGCGCATACTAAATGAGGCGAGGGTGTCGAGTTACATTCAAGATATTTAAAGGCATGAAGAATTTTTTTAAAAAAAAAAAACATTTAAATATGTCATTTTGGTGATCAAAGATGAGTTTTAAGGGATAAAATGATTGATACAGGGGGACTTTAAGACTAAGAATATCCATTTACCGTCTTCTCTGGTGAATATATCCGTTGTGTTCATCGGAACAAGAAGTTATCGCGTTCACATCTGTCAGCTGTCATCAGACAAACAGTGAAGAAAGTACACGGATACTTTTCTGTGCGTTGTATTACATGTCGTGTGTTTATTAGTCTTGATCTTTTGCTCTCGTGGCTGCGAGGATGTCGTCCAAAGCATGATTTGAGGTATCAGACGTGTCTGTGGTACAAATAGTGAGCCATGGCACGTTTAACACTTCAGGTTAGGGATTTAAACAAGTCCTTAACTCTAAGAATGAGCAATGCTTGCACATTTATGGCAAACTATGATAAATTCAGCTCTTGACACTCGAACAGGAGGCTTGCCGGAGTTTAGCCTCTGCATCATATGTTGAACACTGACTGAAGCTTTGAGCTGTTGAGACGGTGTTTCAGCACAGATCTGGTGTGTTTATAGAGGCTGCAGTGAAGCAGAGCAACACACACACACACACACACACACACACACACACACACACACACACACACACACACACACACCACTGTTAGTGTTCGTCTGCACACAATGACAGGGACTCACGTCGAAAGGAAGAACCTCCACTGTAGTGTTGAAGAGCTTGTCTCCGGGGTGCTCGATGTTTCCACTGCGGAAGAAATACCTGCACACACACACACACACACACACACACGCATAAATATCATCCAAACCATCAATCATATTAACTCCATAAGGAGTGCAATGCTAAAGCACGCTGCTGCAGATGCTTCCTTATATATCATCTTATCAGGCATTTATTTATAGAGTACACAGTGGCCCCAAACATATTCAGACGGCCGGTGAGAAAAAAAAACACAAAAAATCAAAGATCAAAAAATACATTAAAAACAGTAAAATATTATCCCAGTGTAAATCAGCTGTTTTCTATGTGAATATACAGTAAAGTGTAATTTATTCCTGTGATCAAAGCTGAATTTCCAGCATCATTACTCCAGTCTTCAGTGTCACATGATCCTTCAGAAATCACTCTAATATGAGGATCTGATGCTCAAGAAATATTTATGATTATTATCAATAATAAAGTTTTTTCTTTGTTGAATTGAAAGTTCAAAAGAACAGCATTTATTTGAAATGGAAAGACTGTCACAATGTAAATGTTAATTCTTCAATATAATCCATCACGTCTCTTACTGTCAGTCAAGTCACACAAACATGTAATCAGGAAGAATCCACAAGCTGATTAAAGGAGTAAAAATGAGATTTGAGAAAAGCTACAGTAGCACTTGAGCACAGATGACACTTTATAACACATGCTGTCTAATGCAGTGACATTCAAGCATATTTAAGTGTCTAAGAACAGCGTTGAATCTTATAATCACACATGTGGAAGCCCCTGCGCTGGTTAAACTGGGACTCTCTGTATAATCACACATGTGGAAGCCCCTGCGCTGGTTAAACTGGGACTCTCTGTATAATCACACATGTGGAAGCCCCTGTGCTGGTTAAACTGGGACTCTCTGTATAATCACACATGTGGAAGCCCCTGCGCTGGTTAAACTGGGACTCTCTGTATAATCACACATGTGGAAGCCCCTGTGCTGGTTAAACTGGGACTCTCTGTATAATCACACATGTGGAAGCCCCTGTGCTGGTTAAACTGGGACTCTGTATAATCACACATGTGGAAGCCCCTGTGCTGGTTAAACTGGGACTCTCTGTATAATCACACATGTGGAAGCCCCTGTGCTGGTTAAACTGGGACTCTGTATAATCACACATGTGGAAGCCCCTGCGCTGGTTAAACTGGGACTCTCTGTATAATCACACATGTGGAAGCCCCTGTGCTGGTTAAACTGGGACTCTGTATAATCACACATGTGGAAGCCCCTGCGCTGGTTAAACTGGGACTCTCTGTATAATCACACATGTGGAAGCCCCTGCGCTGGTTAAACTGGGACTCTCTGTATAATCACACATGTGGAAGCCCCTGTGCTGGTTACACTGGGACTCTGTATAATCACACATGTGGAAGCCCCTGCGCTGGTTAAACTGGGACTCTCTGTATAATCACACATGTGGAAGCCCCTGCGCTGGTTAAACTGGGACTCTCTGTATAATCACACATGTGGAAGCCCCTGTGCTGGTTAAACTGGGACTCTGTATAATCACACATGTGGAAGCCCCTGCGCTGGTTAAACTGGGACTCTCTGTATAATCACACATGTGGAAGCCCCTGTGCTGGTTAAACTGGGACTCTGTATAATCACACATGTGGAAGCCCCTGCGCTGGTTAAACTGGGACTCTGTATAATCACACATGTGGAAGCCCCTGTGCTGGTTAAACTGGGACTCTCTGTATAATCACACATGTGGAAGCCCCTGCGCTGGTTAAACTGGGACTCTCTGTATAATCACACATGTGGAAGCCCCTGTGCTGGTTAAACTGGGACTCTCTGTATAATCACACATGTGGAAGCCCCTGCGCTGGTTAAACTGGGACTCTCTGTATAATCACACATGTGGAAGCCCCTGTGCTGGTTAAACTGGGACTCTCTGTATAATCACACATGTGGAAGCCCCTGTGCTGGTTAAACTGGGACTCTCTGTATAATCACACATGTGGAAGCCCCTGCGCTGGTTAAACTGGGACTCTCTGTATAATCACACATGTGGAAGCCCCTGCGCTGGTTAAACTGGGACTCTCTGTATAATCACACATGTGGAAGCCCCTGCGCTGGTTAAACTGGGACTTCTGCAGCGTGAAGAAGCCGGTGAGTGATGGGCAAACGCTCTCATTCAGCCGAACACTATTAGCTCTCAATTAAGCCTGAAATATGCATGGACTTTCCATTAGGGTTAAACATGTATGGATGACTGTGGCTCATGATGACTGATGCATTATCCCGCTGGTCTAGGGTTGCCAACTGTCCCGTATTAGCCGGGACGTCCCGTATTTTTGGGCCTAATTTATTTGCCTTGTCCTGTTTATTGACTGCTATGCTGATCTGACCGCTGAGCGATACAACAGCAACACGACACTTGAGAATGATCACGACACCGGTCATCCTCCAATCACAGCCCACACTCTCGCACATCAGACCAATAACAAACTCTACATTGAGAATTAATCATTCTTTTGGGACCAATCATTGTTTGATTTGCGTCCGGTTCGATCCGGACTCGCACTAACGGCAAATCCCTTTCCCTTTCCGCATTTTGTTTTCGGCAAATCAGTTTTGGTGAATGCAAACAACGTGATTATTGTTCATGAGTCCAACATCCATCCAGCCGAGCAAGAAAACATGCAATCTTCCTGAGGGAATAATATGGTGATGTGATTTGCTGCTCAAGAAACGACTGAATGGGGATCACGCTAGGGAGCCAATCGTCTTTGAGTACTATTGAATGAGCCAATGGAATTGGCGTGCGTGATGACATCACACACTCCGCCCCCGCGGCGCGGGTATAAATAAGGAAGAGGATGCACGCACTAGTTGCTTTTCGCTGAGGAGACGAGCGTAACTCGAAGTCAGCGGTGGTCCAGTGGTAGTGGCAAGGGGACTACGTCCTCCGTTCCCTCCTTCAGGGAACAGTGGGTTGCATACGCAACCAGGACGTTCCCTTTCAGTCGAGAACGTCAGACGTAGTCAACGTCGACTGGATGGGGATCAACCATTGAACACGCCACTAAAGCTGCCACCTTCCAGTGCCTTGACAAAAGCCTCCTGATCCCCCGCACTTTAAGGCGGGGAAGGGACAGGGCTTAGGCCAGGGAAGTCACTGCTGTTCCTACAGGACCACTGGGAAAACGTTCCCTGTACATGGAAGGAAGGGACGCTGCGGAAGCCACATTCTGCCCGAAGGGAGGTAACGTGGAGAAAACACCTATGAACTGGGCGGAGACCGGGCAGTACAACATATGGAAGGTCACTGGGGTGGCTCCACCCTATGACAGGGGGGAGACTCAACCGGCCAATGACGGCAGAGGGAAGACACGGGCTCACCGTAGGGAGTCGTACCGTGGAAGAATACGCATATGGCATCACTGTAGGGATCGCAACATATGGACCCAGCCTAACACAGGTTCCACACTGCTTACGAGTGGTAGGCCTAACACCGGGCGTTCCGCCACGTCCGATGTCGGAGGGGTGCGGAGGAACTCAACAGGGTTCGGTTAAGGGATCTCTACTAGAGCAAAATGGCGCACATATCCACTCCGTAGGAGGGGAATGACACAGCAAGCCGACACTTCGAACCGGGCTCACGGTGAAACTGGCTTCATGTGAAGGGAGGCCAGGGGAAGCCGCGGTTCGACTAAGGTGTCACCTAGCCCCCAACTCTAGAATATCTGTCAGCAAAGCACTCTGTGTCAACGCCTAGGCGGGAGCACACACTCATTTAAGAGGAGCTCACCACGTAAGTGGACATGTGCATCTCTGGATTTTCACCAAGATGAAGGCAACCACATTCAGTGGGCCAACCTTGCTTGGAAACAGCCTTCCTTCTCTGCTGACTTCCTTAACAGATAAGAGCTGGTCTGAGGTCCTATGGCTTGCGTTCTGTACTCGTATAACCGCAATGAAGCGGACGGACAGAGAAAGCCAGGGCTGGGTCTGCTTCCTCCGGGGCAGCACTTGCAGGTTCACCACCTGGTCACACCTTAAGGGAGAGGTAGGAACCTTGGGGACATATCCAGCCCGGGGTCTCAGCTCGTGAGAGTTAGCCGGCCCGAATTCTAGGCACAAGTCGTTGACCGAAAGCGAGCAAGTCCCTACCCTCTAGTAGAGACCATGCGAGCAGGAGAACTGTAAAAACTGATTTTTTAACTCACTGCCTGCAGTGGCTCAGGGGCGGTCTCTGCAGTGCAATGGCACCAGAGATAAGGCCCAAGAGGATAAAGAGAGGCGCAAGTCTTTTTTATATCCTTGTTCCCTCAGGAACCTGACGATCAGGACGTGCTTCCTATGCTTCTGCAACATGATTAGGGTTGGGTATTGGTTGGGTTTTATCCGATACCAGTACCTACTCTGTATTTTTTAAACGGTTCCGGTGCTTAAAAGGTTCTTATACCGGTACTAAAGAAAATGAAACCGCACACACTTTGTCAAAAAATAATACCCTTTTATTTACAGGGCCAAACTGGACACAATATTATCTTAAATATTTAACTATTTTCTGATTTCTGATTAAATGAAAAATTGCGCCGTTTAATAGGCTACTGATGTAAAACACTTAAGTTAAGATTAACATTTTGTCGTCACATAGCTATTATGACTTTTACTTTAAGCAGAGAAATATCTGACACTGAGCAGAAATATTTAACACACACAGTATAGCCTCATAAAGAAGTGTTGGAACTTTGTTAAAACATTTTACACACGTTGTCACACTCGCTGTTGAATGGCAACAGTGTTTGCTCATAGACTGTAAAAAAAGATGGACGACACCCCTTCGCTCTTTTCCATTGGAGAAAACTGAAGCCGCCAGTGTCCCGATATGGCGCTGACATCTTGGGACTTGAGTCTGCGCACTTGCGTTTTCGGGACCTGACATGCACAGTCGTGAGCAGGAAGTAAAGCTGTGAAATCAAGGCCCCGCCCTCACTCTCGCTGAATCAATCGCAAGCACACACCCCTGCACTTTTCTTAAGTGGCCTCTGTCTGCTCCGTTCCTCTCCAATGATGTCTGCTGATTGCAGTACCTCATTAAAATTAGGTAAATACAATTACTAACCACATAGTCAACATTATGAAAAAAAGTCCGTTGGTGCTTCAGTGACTACTTTGCACAGAGAACCTGTCAATCACAGCTGTCAATCATGATGTCACAGCACTGTTTTTATAGCATCAAATAACTAACTAAAAACAAACTTATTTTAAAAACAAACACTTGAAATTACATCAACGTGATAGAAACTACAGTAAATGACAGAAACTATCTTTGGAAAAAAGATATGTGAAGTGCAATTTAATTGTTTAGTTGGTCTCACGTCCCCTTGAATAACATGGGGAGGTGGGGTTTATGACCTATACTAGGACCGGTCACTGGGGGGCGATCGAGACGTTTTGGCTTTACTTTTGAGGGCTTGTGCGGCACGCTTGTGTTTGCTAGCTTACTTGATATGCAAGATTTGCAGTTGGCATTAAAATAGGCCTACTAGACTTACCTGAAGAGGAACGGCTGCTGTTATCATCATCTGTGATGTCGCAACCCGATCACACTAAATGCGTCTCTATAGCACGCATTGTGTTTATAGTGTAATTTATACGCGAAAATTAGTTTTTACGTGCATAGGATACGCATGGCTTGGTTAAGGTAGATTTAGTAGTGGTGTGGGGTGCGAGTGTATTATACGTTTGGGTGGAATTAGTGGTGTGGGATGCGTGTGTATTACTCGCAATGAAGTGCGTATCAAATGCATGCGAAAAATGCGTATCATATGCACATAAAAACAAATTTTCGTGTATAAATTGCACGATAAACACACTGCGTGCTATAGAGACACTGGCAGCCTGCTGAACTTGAACTTTCGTCAAGCGTGTCAAAGGTTCTGGGTTCTAATCCGCATTCGTACATTCTTTTTTTCCCATCAAAACCAATTATGCTCATCAGTGGTTGTATATCAAGCAGAGACACGTTTGTGTGCATTATATTTTGTGATTTCACCGGAACGAATAGAGAGTCTCCGCAACGGATTGAAGCGCGCGTCCGAGTGAAGACAGTGGGGTGTGCGCGTCTGCGCGAGCCACAAGAGAAAACACTGTATCCACGCCACTGATCGCAGCGGCAACGAGCACTTTGATCACTTGATTTAAAAAACACATTTCAGCGCTAGATCTTCTCTTATTTAACAAACCAACAGAATGAATGCTCTGCTGGTTAACAGGAGATGTTTTTTTTATATGTATTGGAACATTCGTGCCGCGAGATGTTTTACAGGGGGTGGTAAAAAAAAATTATGCACCGAAATCAGGCACCGAAATTTTCGTTCTTATTCGGTCTTGTTACTACCGTTTACGTCAGTTCCGGAGCCAGTTCCCTATTGGAACCCAACCCTAATCATGATGTGCGTCAAGTAATAACAGAGGCACATCACTTTGAGGGTGGAGGAAAACAGTCTACTCCAACCCATCTTGCAGGAAAGAGAGCAAAGAAATGACCGAGAAGTGCTCGCCGAAGTGATGGTAACTACCACATATTCCTGCGATAGCCACCTGAACCTCCGCGTCCAGTTAGGACCGGCCTGAAATCTCTCCAGGGGTTGAACGCGGGTGCCATCATGCCCCGTCCCAAGACCTGTTCCACTCCTGACTTTAGCACAGTAGGTGCAAGCAACATGGGCGCACAAGACAGGAGCACTGCTTAACTCTGCTCAACACTTGAGTGTGATAATTCACTGAGCTTCAGGAGCATTTCTGCTCAACACGTGAGTGCGAAGAAAATCACTGAACTTCAGGAGCATTTCTGCTCAACACGTGAGTGCGAAGAAAATCACTGAACTTCAGGAGCATTTCTGCTCAACACATGAGTGCGACGAAAATCACTGAACTTGAGCCTGCGCACAGTGATAATGAACCGCATAGCCGCTTTCTTAGAAGGCTCACTGGGGAAATATGTCTTCATATAGAGGAAGCCAAGCGGCTGCGTCTGCCATATGCCCCAGGATCCTCTGAAAGTTCTTTCAGTGGGACCCTTTCTCACTTCTAAATAGCACCAGCCAACACACTCTCCTTTTGAAGAGACGTGTTGGACGGAGTCCTTCTCCAAACTGAAAAAGAGATACTCAGCCCGTGGGCGAGATTGCTCTCACCCAGTTAACCTGAGGACCCAACAGGCTATGGAGGACTCGAAGGGTAGGACTTTGTACTGATACTTCGAACCCTCGCACGCAAGACACAGGATGGCCCGTGGTGCGGAAGGTAGAGATCTGAAGTACAAGCTCAGGTCAGATGCTGCAGACCAACTTGGGCTAAGATGGTCACGACCCACCACATACTGGGTACAATAAAGGACGAGTTTAAACAACTGGCCTTCATATCGGCTGGAGGGAACGGCTATATCAAGTCCTTCACCAGTAGGACATAGATAAGCACGCACAAGACAGGAACACTGCTCAACACTGGGTGTGATGAATATCACTGAATTTTCAGGAGCACGTCTGCTCAACACGTAGTGTGATGATTATCACTGACTTGATTGGAGCCGAGCAATAGCCGAGTCTGATGGTCACAGACTGGTCCGAACTGGTCGGAAGCTCTTTCTGCTTCTACAACCAGACCAGGCCCAGAAAACCACAGATGTACCCAAGGTGGGGCAGCAAAGTGGAGAACAATGGTGTTAGTGTGCAGTGCAACACTTACCTGTCTCCACTGGCGGCAGGGGATGCGTGAGAAGGCGGATGACCGGGTCCTCGGACCGCACCAAGCTGCCTGCTGGCGACCAAGAGGGGGCTGAGGGGTGTAAGGCTTTTACACAGGGTCACACACCGCCAGACTGGCCCTCTTGGGGACCCAGGAATAGAGAAGTTTGCTCCTTTTATGAAAATGTGGGTACCGCTGACCCCTGCTTTTACGGGACCCAGCGGCAGAACAGACACACACATAATTAAAAAACTCCAACCGGCTGGAGGGAGTGGATCGGTGGCCACTCCAAGAGCAACTTCTCCATCCCTGGGGGGCCCGTCCAGGTTCAACGTTTACGTTTACGCCTTGGACTGTTGGGTGCAGCTCTCCACCACGTCACCGAACAACCCAACCTGGGAAATTGGGGAGTCCAGGAACCGAACCTTGTCCGCATCCACCATCTCAACCAGGCTGAGCCAATGGTGGCGCTCCTGGACCACTAAAGTGGACATCGCTAGACTGTAGCAGTGCGGAGCTCACTCATGAGCGCACGGTCTAGACCATACCTGTCAACACTCCCGTTTTTCCCGGGTTTCTCCCGTTTTTTAGCCCTATCTCCCGGACCCATCCCGGTTTGTTATTTCTCCCGGGAAACTCCCGTAATTTGCATGGCCCAAACTCCTTTATGAATAATCGGACCAATATGTTTGTCTAATGTTGACCAGTTGCCAGATCTTGTATTAAATGCATTATATTCACACAATTAGGGGTGTAACGGTACATGTATTCGTATTGAACCGTTTCGGTACGAGGCTTCCGGTTCGGTACGCATACAAACCGAACGATTCCTTGGACCATTTTTCCTGCAGACAAAATCCGCGCTGGCGCAACGGCGCGACCACCACAACGTTGCGCAACATCAAATGGCAAACGTAACGAAAGCGGAACGAAATTGCGCTACTCATTATATTGTGCTTCACGGACCGTTTATCAGTTCGGACCAGCAACATCTGTGCAGCGCGAGCCGATCTCGATCAAGCGACACTGTTACAACACAGCGCTAAGAGATCCAGTGAAGAAAACATTTGAATTCGCCACTGAAGTAATAACATCGCTGCGAGATCTAGTGAGAAGAAGCATTCAAATTTCTCCATTATTAACAGTAGATCTCTATCAGATCAAACAGCGCTGACGTGGAAACCATGAGAATATTGTGCCGTGAATGAACTAGTTATAGACTTTAGTCAACAGATCAGCAGCATTCACCATGGATTTAATATAGTAAGTTAACACTAACTGTAACCATGGAAGTTTGGCTGGAATAGTGAAATGCTTTCAAGTCCTTCACATCTTTTCCCAGCACTTCAAAACTCAAATATTATCTAAATATTATATATATAAATATAGGCCTATATTTAAATGTTATTTTTAATGTGATGACCAAAACATTATTTGTTCATCCTTCAAAGATTACCCCCATTTATAAACCTGAATGAACCAAGATGTAGGAAAACTTATTTAAAAATATTTTTTCTTCTAATAAATAGGAAATTTCTCTGGCATTTCTTTCTTTTTGCTGTATCGAAAATGTACTGAACCGTTACACCCCTACACACAATCCACACATCATATACAATTTCAACCCATTTGTCATCTCAACCTGGCAACCTATAACCCAGTTGCGCAGTCGCAACCCCAGCACAAATCTCCCGGATTTTGAAAACCAAATGTTGACAGCTATGGTCTAGACTACCCTCGTGCATGTCCATGAGTGTTTTGGCCTGAGAGACCTGCAACAACGCCATGGTATGCAAAGAGGAGGCGGCTTGCCCGCAGGCCTTGTAAGCTCTGACTGCCAAACCTGAAGCGAGCTTACAGGCCTGCGAGGGGAGACAAGGATCCCCAGATGCAGCAGCCGCCGGGCACAGGTGCACCTCATAACCCTTCACCGGTCCTCCCTCAAGGGTAGCGAGGGGGAAAAGCTATTCAGGCAGTTTCTGGCAGAGAAAGGTGCCGTCCACAACCTGGTAAGCTCTCCATGCACATTTCGAAAAAGAAAGGCACTGGGGCGGCGAGCTGAGAACCAGCGCGGCCCGCCCCGAGATACCAATCCTCCAACCGAGACTGAACGGGACACGGTTTCTAAGGTTCCACTCGAGCCCGGCAGCCTCTGCGGCCCGTTTCATACCTGACATTTCTTGAATTGGCTCGGGCAATATTACACTCCCAGAGGAAGATAACACAGCCGAGTCGTCATCTCCAGAGGCCAGCTCACCCTCCGATGCTGCTATCGACATCCATCCTCTATCATTATCCTCTGGGGGAACCCCAATTGAAACGGCTGATCGGTCCATTACAGACGGACCAGCACGTTCAACAGGAATTCCATCGGCTGCAGTGTGATGGAGGAGTGAGGAGCCCACAGGGAATGGTTACCGGGCGAGACATCCATCACTATCCTCCAATCACCCATCCCACACGGCACCCAGGGGTGGGGCATGGTAATGGGGACTCGCGCTTCGCCGACGAAGGCGAGTCTCGATCTCAACACCACGACAGTCATATTCCCGCAATGGGAACATGAACCGTCCACAAAAGCTGCTTCAGCCTGCTGTAGGGTTGTAACGGTATGAGATTTTCACGGTATGATAATCGTCTCAGAAAATATCACGGTTTCACGGTATACGATATTAAAGTAAACTATCATTATTATTATAATCATCATCAGCTACACTACATATACACACATAATAAACTAACAACATGGATTTAAATAGGAAATTTAAATAAGTTGGATGGGGCAAACTAATTCAAAATTTTAAAATACTGAAACATGTCTAATAAATTGTATTAAAAAAACATTTTTAATTTATTAATTATTATTTAAGAACAATAGAGTCTTTATGAAATGTATATTTATTTCCTCAGAAATTCTGGGTTGTCTGATATAACTTAACTGGTCTGGATTCTGTGATTGAATACAAAATGTATTTTTGAAAATGCAATCAGATAAAATGTAACAACTTTTGTTTGTCTACACAAGAGAGGTTTACTATATTAAAACATGGACAAAAAAACTATACACAATAGTAATATATTTTAGTCATTATTTCTTCAGGCTAAACCAAACTTTTTTTACAGGTTGTACTGAACACCTATGAGAATTGTTAAAAACAATTATAAAATGCTCATTAAGTGTTCTCTGTCTGGATATGTTCATGTGTTCACGTCTTCACATAGTGGGTGAGACAGCAGATGCTTTAAAAACCATGAGCATCATGCGTACTTGAGTGTGTACTAGATCTGGTAGACGAAACAGCGCTGCTCATTCATACAGAGACACGCTGAATATAGAATTAAGGGGGTCGCACACCAGCCTTTTTGCGCTGTATATTCACAGACACGCACATCGCGATTTGATTTACTGCACAGCTATTTTTGATTTATTCATCCATCTAGTATCTATCAAATCGCACATTTTACGTGGCATCTGTATTGTAACGCAAAAAGACTGGTGTGCGTCTTTTTGACAGACCGGGATTCCCTCAGCATGACAGAAATAATATGGCCTTAAGTTATACAAGTTATGAATTACCTTTATCTTCACAGAGGGATGGTGTTCCCGAATATGGGAGAACATGTTCGACGTGTTTCCTCCTTTTGCAGCCACTCTTCGTCCACATATCTTGCAAACTGGATATCTATCTTCAAGGACAACACCACGATCGTTTTTCGGATATCCAAAATATTCCCATACTGCAGATTTTATTTTATTTTCGGCGGGAGATAGAGATTCAGACATTTTCAGCGCTGTACAGGTAGGCCTATGGTTGGAGTCTAAGCAGTCAAGCTGAAAGAAGTTGCATGCGGCAGTGCAGGTTTAATTTTTTTTTTTACCGCGGATAAGCAAATGTGCACGATATGATAATCGTACATGTCAATATCGCAATAAACCGCCATACCGGTATACCGTTACAACCCTAGCCTGCTGTAAGCCCAAACACGTGATGCAACAATTGTGACCGTCAGAGAGGAAAAGGGAACGACCGCATCCAGAAACGCACAGGTGGAATCTTGAAAAAGACGCAAACGCACCCGTGTTGCTCTTTCAGGAAATAGGAGAACACAGGGGAATGACCGTGGCAACACTGAACAGGGAACTGAAACAGTGAAGCACTCACTTTTCCGCCCTCTAACCAGCCGTCAACACACACAAACCTTTAGAAGTTTGTTGCTGTTAAAACAGCAGTTGAGAGCTCAAAGCTCGTGATCACCGCTGCACTCACGCTGTAGAAACCGCCAGCACTGGGAGAGTCTTCCAGAAGAACACGACACACACTCGCTCGTTGTAAACAACAGCACTCTTCAGAGACATCAAACGATCGGCTCCAAAGCGAAAGGCAACTAGTGCGTGCATCTACTTCTGTATTTATACCCGCGCCGCGGGGGCGGAGTGTGTGATGTCGTCACGCACGCCAATTCCATTGGCTCGTTCAATAGACCAATTTTCAGTTGGTAAACATGGTGACGTTTTTATGTGGGCGGAGCTTAAGTGGTGGCAGAACGATCCCTCTGGCCGCTTCACTGACGTAAAGTCTGCAAGTTTTGTTAGCTTGTTTTTAACAATGACTGGAGAAAATCCGATTTTATCTTAATGTGCAAGGTCACTCACTGTCCAGGACCACGATTGTTATTTGCAAAAGTTAATTTTAATCGGACGGAACCAGATTGGCCGACCCGTACACTCATTGAGGATCTGACAGGATTAACGTTAACGTTACCTCCGGTTGAGTGAACTGACTTCTACACCAACCTGATAGAGAAACGGAGGGCATGTAAATCTTTAGATGCCTATAACTATGTGCTGAATGGTGATGTGCAAGACGTGTGTGTACGATCTGCAGTTCTGCCGAGCCAGCGCCGAGAAGACGACAATGTAAAGAGTGACATTACGGTGCAATTTTAATGAGGTGAATATTTCTAGAAATAAAAAATTGCAGATAAAGCATATTAATTTTCCATTGATTCTTGCACCCAACAACACAACAAGATGACATTTAATAATAAGAAGAAGAATTTAAGATCCTTATTTTGTAGCCGAATCTGTGCTGGTTTGTATTCACCGCCTCCAGTTTTCCCTTTGTTCTGCCACCAGCTAGCGCCGTGACGTAACTGTGACGTCGGCTGAAAATTGGTCTATTGTACTCGAAGACGATTGGCTCCCTAGCGTGATCCCCATTCAGTCGACGTCGACTACGTCTGACGTTCTCGACTGAAAGGGAATATTTCTGATTATTATTAATGTTTTTTTTAAAAAGAGTCAGGATTCTTTGAAGAATAGACATTTCAAAGGAGATTTATCTGAAATATCAAGCTTTTGTAACATTAAAAATGTCTTTTGATTAATTTAATGCATATTTGCTGAATAAATGTAGGCTATTACTTTCTTTAATTTCTTTGAGTTCTTACTGACCCCAAACTTTTGAACTGTAGTGTATAATGTTACAAAAGCTTTATATTTCAGATAAATGCTGTTATTTTGAACGATGGTTTGAGTGTAATGTGACTTTTTTTGTAAGACCTTAAAATTCGTTTTAGAATTCAATTGTACAAATACTTTAAGCAAAACAATGTGTTTATGTCTGAGAACCTTTAAAACACATACTTAACAACAGACACTGAAATGACAAACACTGTGCGATACAGTACAAATATTTTGAGTGTCCCTTATTTTCTTGTAAAGAACCAGGATTGTCCCGTATATCCCTCCGCTGGTCTGACTCACTGACATCAGCGCTGGACTGACCGTCCTTCAGCGAGCCGCTAGCGCTAGCGTTAGCCAGAGTCGTGCTGGAGAAGAGGAGTTGTAGATTCACAAACGTTCGTGTCAGCCGAACCCCTTGGCCGTAAAATATTTACTTGAAGTCTCCTTTGAGATTTCAAGTTAATATTTCAAAAATTTAACACCACTTTTGGATGTTTATGATCTTCTGATGTTGGTTAATGCTCACACGACAGGCAAGTAAATAAATAAAGCTTTTCAGTGTTCCTTAGTACGCGTTTATGTTGACTCTGTAGCTGGACTTTAAAATGGACTGTTTTTAGTTGTGATTGTGTCTCAGTCCACATTACAGTCACACTGGTGTTTTAGCAACCCTATTAAACTGAATCATAATAATAATAATTATTATTATTATTATTATAACTGTTGTAAATTAACAATAGTACTGTCAAAAATAATATTTACATTAATAATAATAGTTCTACACTGCAAGTTACAATACTAAATTCTTCACTTTTTGCATTTCAAATCCTCTTTTTTGCTTTTATTAAGGAGTAATATTGGAGACATGCTGTAAACTTCTGTCCAGAAAATGTTGTAAATGATGTGAATAAAGAAGTGCTGTGCAACGATTGATCCAAAATAAAAGTTTGTGTTGACATAATATGTGTGTGTATTATTTTGTATATATAAATACACACACATGCATGTATATATTTAAGAAATATTTGCATGTATATACTGTAAATATATTTATATATAATTTATATTATATATAAATATTTCATGTATAAAACGTTTTTTTTAAAATATATATATACATGCATATGTGTGTATTTATATATACAAAATAATTATACGCAGTACACACACATATATTACGTAAACACAAACTTTAATTTGGATGCGATTAGTCGTGATTAATTGATTATTAGCTTTTCATCAGCTCCACAAACGCCCTGCCGTTCCCCGAGGACCCCCGCGCTTCCCCAGAGCATGATGTGTAGACCAGCTGGAAACCACACACACACACACACACACACACAACAAAGAAATGCTCTACATGTCCAGCCTGACACAGATCTTCCAATAGGGAGACACCAATATTGGGTACGATTTTTCTAATTAAATTGCACAATTGTTGATGCTTTTTGATAAGAGTGTCTGTCAGATTATGTTGGCGTTGATGTGTGTGTGTGTGTGTGTGTGTGTGCGTGTGTGTGTGTGTACTCACCTCTCTACACGCACGGGTGTGAAGAAGCGGATGCGTATGAAGTCTCCGGCCACCGGTGTGAAGGCCCAGAAGAAGTCCTCCCCCAGATAGGCCTTCTCCAGAGTGAAGTGCTGGTACGTCTTCAGGCTGGTGGTGACCTCGGCGAGCGGGTTAGCGTGACCCTTATGAAGCGTCTGCTTCCCGAAGTCCTTATCCTGAACACAACACACACAACGGCCTCATAAAGAGTGCGCGGTGTTCCTTCAATAACTGCAACTTTATCTCCAAATAAAAGATTTCAACTTTTTTTATTGTTGTAACATTAAAGTTACATTTAAATGCCTTTTTTATGGCATCTCACTCCCTTTCAAGTGTCTTTTATGGTTATATTTTATTGTTTCATCCTTGACCCAGACTTTCAAAGGACAACATTAAACATGATATAACCTTAATGCGCATGCATGAAATATAATCTCTTAAAGTCCCAGTGGTGAAAATCCAGTTTTTAATGTTGTTTATATGTGGTGTTTTTAATAGAGGTCGACGATAGTGGATTTGACCGATACCGATGACTAGGTTTGACTGTACTTGCTGATAACAGAATCATCAACCATTTTAAATGTATACTAGATAAAAAACAAACATGACACTCAAATTAAAACAGTGCTGAACTTAAATGTGCTAAATGAAATATATATATTAAAATGAGAAGTTCTACAGAACGAATTCTCCAGAAAATAATGTAAACATTAAAATATTACAGGTCAAATGTGTGTTTCTTTAGCTATTACGTTGAAACATACATAAATTTCATAGGTAAAACTTTGCAAGTATGATAACAATGATGTATTAGCTAGCTTTCATGAACTATATGTATTATGCAATATGCATTTTTACAGAATGTATTCATATTTGAGCAATACAATTGTACCTTGATCATTCATGTTAGTTCATAGAACATTAACTAAGGTTAACAGATCAAATAAAAATTCAAACTAAATTTTTAAGGGATAAAATGATTATTTACAATTGTTACAGGGGGACTTTAATATAATATAACAGTACGGCTGAGCTTTGCTATGGATGATGTCACTTTTTATGGTTGACAGAGAAGCGTAGCAGGCAGACGGGAAGATATCAATAGTTAACTATATGAAATACAAACTCTTATATACATCTGTATGCATGCATGTGTGTGTGTGTGTGTGTGTAAAAGCTGAACAGAAGATAGTCAAGTATAGGTCAGACTGTGGCTAATTCTGTTCAGTTGAAACAGTAATATCCCAGTATATTTACTGGGTTGGGATGTGGGTAGACGACAGCTGGAATGCTTTGGATCGTTTCTGAGTGTTTATGAAATCAAACCTCAAACACACGTGGGTTTACCCCAAAAACTGTAGAGTGAAACATGTCAACAGTTGATATGAAACGCATAAATAAAAGAAGTTGTCTAGTAAATGAATGACTAGCGACTCGGAATAACGGCAGTGATTGAGGCAGGTATTATGATAAACGGAGCGTCACACACATTCGGCTCGACAGCCGAGGAGAGAAATCAACACGACAGGGAACAGGTGTGTCACACGAACACTCGTCGCCATGGCGATCCATAGTGTTCTTCATTCAGAGGGAATAAACATGATGAAAATATAAGCATTATTAAAGCTGCAGTCCGTAGCTTTTCCTCTTTGTCGCCATCTCTGTTTGAAGCAATTGCATTCATTCGCGGAATTATTAATTTTACGTGAGTTGTACATCGGCATGAAACAGCGCGGATGAACACAATGTTGTGAGGAGAGTGCGCGGTCACAGCGCCGGTGTGGATACTGGCATTCAGAATCACACATTCTACTTTTTGGAAGTACAGGATGACCAACATAAGAATTTTCACCGGAAAATGTCCTCTGAACAAGTAAGTAACATTCACTTTTGTTCAGATCAACTACGGGGAAAATGCATAGATTGCACTGCAGTAAATCGCGCTGATTAAATCTAACGATCGCTTATCATGTCGAACCGTGCAAATTATACTTTGTTCTCAAATTGTTAATGTTAACAACATCAGCTTTGCGTGACGACATTTAATGTGATTTATGGTTACCTGTAGTTCAGAAGCTAAACGAGAAAGGCACAACAAAGGAAACTCCATAACTGTGTGAATTAAGCAAACGGACTGTTACACGATTGAACTATTGAAATGTCTTACTTGTCCAGCAGAAAAAAGCGTCTCTTCTTCCATTTTGAACCCCTTCAAAACACGGAGTTCACGCACCAAACGCCCTGCCTATGTTCCTTGTGTTCGCATGAGACGGTTTCTTTCTCTTTCTCTAGCCACTTTAAATCCGAAGTACGAAGTCTTTTGAGTTTTATAACTGCTGAATCTCCAGTTGACACTGATGATTGTTGTTTGGATCTTTCTGGATCCGCCATAAGTTCAATTATGTAAAGTGCTGCGAGAAAAGGCATCTCTACTCTCACCAACGTCAACATCCTCACGCGCAGTATAGCTAGCCGAAACTCCTTCTTTATGTGTACGGATGTGACGTAATGACGCAAAAACATGCTCGAATTTCCCGCGGAAACCCACCAGTACCACTGGAAATAAAATCATTATTACAAGCTAACCGTTTTGAATCGAGCTACGGCAAGCAGATAGTTTTGAACACTGGCTGAATATGTTTTTTTTTAAAATAATTATTTTGGAATATTTTTAACTTGAAAAAAGTTACGGACTGCAGCTTTAATTATTATAATCAGTGCCTTCTGGCTCTCTGGCTTGTAATTCGGACAATCTCTGAGGAGAAACGAACATAGACCTGAGGCAGAACGCTGTCTGGAGGATTACAAATGAGGAAAATTATTATACTTACCCACACACTCACACACACACACATATAAATAAATGAATTTAGTAAAAACATAACTGAATAAGACAGATCACCTTGAGTTTCTGGATCTTGCCAGCGAGTGAAGAGTGTGTCCCGACGTGCTGGAAGAGGGACGGCTTAAAGCGGATGCGCAGGTTTGCTTTCTGACGGTCACAATGTTTCTGCGGGACAGACGACATCATTTATGTCCTATCACGACTACACACACTTTCAACAAAGAAACGGAGCTCGTTTCGTCACTCGCGTTTGTGTGTGTGTGGAAACACCCGAGGCGCTCGCACAGAAAGCTGCGTCTCAGACCGCTCACGAACACTAAACTGAGCTCGTTCACGTCTTCTTGTGCTCCAGCGACAAATTCACAATCATGTCTAAAGATAGCGAGCACATAGTAAACATAGTCGGTTATGTGTTAAGGGAACATAAACAGGTGAGGAAGTAAACGCGTGTATCAGTGTATTAGATCAGTGCATTCACTCTTAAAGTGACAGTAGTCTAATATTCCTGATGAGGTCTGTGTTTATAATGTTAATCACACGACAAAGACAAAGAGACAATCACTCACTGCTCTCGACTGAATAACTTTAATAAGGATTAATTAATAATGATGTTTAATTTATACAGTGAAGCCTGAGTAGTGTTATTTTACATTTGCTTATTTTATTACATTTCTGCACCTGAAAAATACTATCAGACCTACGTGAAACACACTGTTTATTTAATCTGTATCTTTGTTATATTGTATTTATTTGTGCTTTTGCTTGTAATTTCATTGTTTAGTTATCTTTAATAATGTTTAAAATGTATATTAGTTAGGCTAGTAGGTTTAGCTGTGGCGTTGAAATTGGAATAGATATTTGTGAATTTTGGTGTCATTATCGCCTGTGTTTGCAAACACAGTTTCATGGCCGGTAAAGAATATTAATGGCCGGTTCATTTTCGTGAGTCACTGGGCATTGGCATGTGTGGCAGAAAGTTAGTTTTAGGCCCGGTTTATATGTGAATTAAAGCCTAAATGAAATCTGTTCATCATATAAAGTGATTGTGTCTCTTCAGAAGACTGATTAAGCCGCTCGATTCACAGGGACTGCTGTTCTGCTGTGTTCATGAGGCTTTTGAAGCTTCAAGGTTTTGGTTTCCTGGACGTTCAGCGGAAGGACAGAAGCAGCTTTCATTATAAATATCTTCATTTGTGTTTCAAAGATGATTCAAAGTCTTATGGGTTTGGAACGACACGAGGGAGAGTAAAAGACAGAAGTAAAATGTTTAGGTGAACTGCGACTTTAACAGCTAGTTGTTCCATTTCTTAATGTGACTTTGGTTGTCACTGCCAGATTTGTATTAGGTTTTAGTCTGAAAAGAGACTAACATGGCCTCTATCAATCAGGTGTAATATCAAAATGCAGAGTCCGTTTCTGAAAGATTTTACGCATTCTATTATTATTAAAATCAATCTTTACACATGTTAAAGAGAGACACAATAATGATACTGAATCAACAAATAATATTAAGAGTGATTGTAATAAGGAAACAGATGTATAATTCTTACCGCGTCTTTTTCTGGGTTGCACACCTTCACCCACATGATGTGGTCCAACAGCCAATCAATGGGCTTGTCTTTGTAGAACATTAGCATAAACTCCACGATCAGCGGCAAGTCTAATGACTTGAACATCTTCCCTGAAATAAGCAGAACAGACTCATGAGCATCCACTGATAACTCCAGCACACACACATTCAGCACACACACATTCAGCACACACACATTCAGCACACACACATTCAGCACACACACATTCAGCACACACACATTCAGCCCTGAGGAAGCTTTCATGGGCAAACCGGACTGCAGTCAGGAGACAAATCAAAACTCACGGATTTACACTTTCAACACGGATTTAAACAAGGAACTCAAGGGAGGAAAGACGAAGGAAAAGAAAACACTAATGCAATCATAGGAAAGGCGCTCTGAGAGTAATTACATCTTCATATTAACGACTCAAGGCTCTTCTTCTAAAGTGGTGCAGCAAATAACTTTACATGTTCTACATAAATGATAACACTTTTCTTAAAATATGAGATTAATTCAATTCATCAAATGAAATGGGATCAGATTCAGCAGGAAGGATGTTCTTCATAACGACCTTTTTATTGGCCTCTAATTAAGTTCTTCCAAACTGTGTGGGTCACAGAGGATCTGATTGGCTGTTGAACTGTCTGGGTCGCAGAGGATCTGATTGGCTGTTGAACTGTCTGGGTCGCAGAGGATCTGATTGGCTGCTGAACTGTCTGGGTCACAGAGGATCTGATTGGCTGTTGAACTGTCTGGGTCGCAGAGGATCTGATTGGCTGTTGAACTGTCTGGGTCACAGAGGATCTGATTGGCTGTTGAACTGTCTGGGTCGCAGAGGATCTGATTGGCTGCTGAACTGTCTGGGTCGCAGAGGATCTGATTGGCTGCTGAACTGTCTGGGTCGCAGAGGATCTGATTGGCTACTGAACTGTCTGGGTCGCAGAGGATCTGATTGGCTGCTGAACTGTCTGGGTCACAGAGGATCTGATTGGCTGCTGAACTGTCTGGGTCACAGAGGATCTGATTGGCTGCTGAACTGTCTGGGTCACAGAGGATCTGATTGGCTGCTGAACTGTCTGGGTCGCAGAGGATCTGATTGGCTGCTGAACTGTCTGGGTCACAGAGGATCTGATTGGCTGCTGAACTGTCTGGGTCACAGAGGAT
The DNA here is from genome assembly GCF_029890125.1 of Rhinichthys klamathensis goyatoka. Classification (NCBI taxonomy): domain Eukaryota; kingdom Metazoa; phylum Chordata; class Actinopteri; order Cypriniformes; family Leuciscidae; genus Rhinichthys; species Rhinichthys klamathensis. Next base: position 56,689 of record NW_026607147.1, on the reverse strand, counting down.
CTGATTGGCTGCTGAACTGTCTGGGTCACAGAGGATCTGATTGGCTGCTGAACTGTCTGGGTGGCAGAGGATCTGATTGGCTGCTGAACTGTCTGGGTCACAGAGGATCTGATTGGCTGCTGAACTGTCTGGGAGGGCAGAGGATCTGATTGGCTGCTGAACTGTCTGGGTCGCAGAGGATCTGATTGGCTACTGAACTGTCTAGGAGGGCAGAGGATCTGATTGGCTGCTGAACTGTCTGGGTCACAGAGGATCTGATTGGCTGCTGAACTGTCTGGGAGGGCAGAGGATCTGATTGGCTGCTGAACTGTCTGGGAGGGCAGAGGATCTGATTGGCTGCTGAACTGTCTGGGTCGCAGAGGATCTGATTGGCTACTGAACTGTCTGGGAGGGCAGAGGATCTGATTGGCTGTTGAACTGTCTGGGTCACAGAGGATCTGATTGGCTGCTTAACTGTCTGGGTCACAGAGGATCTGATTGGCTGCTGAACTGTCTGGGTCACAGAGGATCTGATTGGCTACTGAACTGTCTGGGAGGGCAGAGGATCTGATTGGCTGCTGAACTGTCTGGGTCACAGAGGATCTGATTGGCTACTGAACTGTCTGGGTCACAGAGGATCTGATTGGCTGCTGAACTGTCTGGGTCGCAGAGGATCTGATTGGCTGCTGAACTGTCTGGGTCGCAGAGGATCTGATTGGCTGCTGAACTGTCTGGGAGGGCAGAGGATCTGATTGGCTGCTGAACTGTCTGGGTCGCAGAGGATCTGATTGGCTACTGAACTGTCTGGGTCGCAGAGGATCTGATTGGCTGTTGAACTGTCTGGGTCGCAGAGGATCTGATTGGCTGTTGAACTGTCTGGGTCGCAGAGGATCTGATTGGCTGCTGAACTGTCTGGGTCGCAGAGGATCTGATTGGCTGTTGAACTGTCTGGGTCACAGAGGATCTGATTGGCTGTTGAACTGTCTGGGTCGCAGAGGATCTGATTGGCTGTTGAACTGTCTGGGTCACAGAGGATCTGATTGGCTGTTGAACTGTCTGGGTCGCAGAGGATCTGATTGGCTGCTGAACTGTCTGGGTCGCAGAGGATCTGATTGGCTGCTGAACTGTCTGGGTCGCAGAGGATCTGATTGGCTACTGAACTGTCTGGGTCGCAGAGGATCTGATTGGCTGCTGAACTGTCTGGGTCACAGAGGATCTGATTGGCTGCTGAACTGTCTGGGTCACAGAGGATCTGATTGGCTGCTGAACTGTCTGGGTCACAGAGGATCTGATTGGCTGCTGAACTGTCTGGGTCGCAGAGGATCTGATTGGCTGCTGAACTGTCTGGGTCACAGAGGATCTGATTGGCTGCTGAACTGTCTGGGTCACAGAGGATCTGATTGGCTGCTGAACTGTCTGGGTCACAGAGGATCTGATTGGCTGCTGAACTGTCTGGGTGGCAGAGGATCTGATTGGCTGCTGAACTGTCTGGGTCACAGAGGATCTGATTGGCTGCTGAACTGTCTGGGAGGGCAGAGGATCTGATTGGCTGCTGAACTGTCTGGGTCGCAGAGGATCTGATTGGCTACTGAACTGTCTAGGAGGGCAGAGGATCTGATTGGCTGCTGAACTGTCTGGGTCACAGAGGATCTGATTGGCTGCTGAACTGTCTGGGAGGGCAGAGGATCTGATTGGCTGCTGAACTGTCTGGGAGGGCAGAGGATCTGATTGGCTGCTGAACTGTCTGGGTCGCAGAGGATCTGATTGGCTACTGAACTGTCTGGGAGGGCAGAGGATCTGATTGGCTGTTGAACTGTCTGGGTCACAGAGGATCTGATTGGCTGCTTAACTGTCTGGGTCACAGAGGATCTGATTGGCTGCTGAACTGTCTGGGTCACAGAGGATCTGATTGGCTACTGAACTGTCTGGGAGGGCAGAGGATCTGATTGGCTGCTGAACTGTCTGGGTCACAGAGGATCTGATTGGCTACTGAACTGTCTGGGTCACAGAGGATCTGATTGGCTGCTGAACTGTCTGGGTCGCAGAGGATCTGATTGGCTGCTGAACTGTCTGGGTCGCAGAGGATCTGATTGGCTGCTGAACTGTCTGGGAGGGCAGAGGATCTGATTGGCTGCTGAACTGTCTGGGTCGCAGAGGATCTGATTGGCTACTGAACTGTCTGGGTCGCAGAGGATCTGATTGGCTGCTGAACTGTCTGGGTCGCAGAGGATCTGATTGGCTACTGAACTGTCTGGGTCACAGAGGATCTGATTGGCTGCTGAACTGTCTGGGTCGCAGAGGATCTTATTGGCTGCTGAACTGTCTGGGAGGGCAGAGGATCTGATTGGCTGCTGAACTGTCTGGGAGGGCAGAGGATCTGATTGGCTACTGAACTGTCTGGGAGGGCAGAGGATCTGATTGGCTGTTGAACTGTCTGGGTCACAGAGGATCTGATTGGCTGCTTAACTGTCTGGGTCACAGAGGATCTGATTGGCTGCTGAACTGTCTGGGTCACAGAGGATCTGATTGGCTACTGAACTGTCTGGGAGGGCAGAGGATCTGATTGGCTGCTGAACTGTCTGGGTCACAGAGGATCTGATTGGCTACTGAACTGTCTGGGTCACAGAGGATCTGATTGGCTGCTGAACTGTCTGGGTCGCAGAGGATCTGATTGGCTGCTGAACTGTCTGGGTCGCAGAGGATCTGATTGGCTGCTGAACTGTCTGGGAGGGCAGAGGATCTGATTGGCTGCTGAACTGTCTGGGTCGCAGAGGATCTGATTGGCTACTGAACTGTCTGGGTCGCAGAGGATCTGATTGGCTGCTGAACTGTCTGGGTCGCAGAGGATCTGATTGGCTACTGAACTGTCTGGGTCACAGAGGATCTGATTGGCTGCTGAACTGTCTGGGTCGCAGAGGATCTTATTGGCTGCTGAACTGTCTGGGAGGGCAGAGGATCTGATTGGCTGCTGAACTGTCTGGGAGGGCAGAGGATCTGATTGGCTGCTGAACTGTCTGGGTCGCAGAGGATCTGATTGGCTACTGAACTGTCTGGGAGGGCAGAGGATCTGATTGGCTGCTGAACTGTCTGGGTCGCAGAGGATCTGATTGGCTACTGAACTGTCTGGGTCGCAGAGGATCTGATTGGCTGCTGAACTGTCTGGGTGGCAGAGGATCTGATTGGCTGCTGAACTGTCTGGGTCGCAGAGGATCTGATTGGCTGCTGAACTGTCTGGGAGGGCAGAGGATCTGATTGGCTGCTGAACTGTCTGGGAGGGCAGAGGATCTGATTGGCTGCTGAACTGTCTGGGTCACAGAGGATCTGATTGGCTACTGAACTGTCTGGGAGGGCAGAGGATCTGATTGGCTACTGAACTGTCTGGGTCGCAGAGGATCTGATTGGCTGCTGAACTGTCTGGGTCGCAGAGGATCTGATTGGCTGCTGAACTGTCTGGGTCGCAGAGGATCTGATTGGCTACTGAACTGTCTGGGTCGCAGAGGATCTGATTGGCTGCTGAACTGTCTGGGAGGGCAGAGGATCTGATTGGCTGCTGAACTGTCTGGGAGGGCAGAGGATCTGATTGGCTGCTGAACTGTCTGGGAGGGCAGAGGATCTGATTGGCTGCTGAACTGTCTGGGTCACAGAGGATCTGATTGGCTACTGAACTGTCTGGGAGGGCAGAGGATCTGATTGGCTGCTGAACTGTCTGGGAGGGCAGAGGATCTGATTGGCTGCTGAACTGTTTGGGTGGCAGAGGATCTGATTGGCTGCTGAACTGTCTGGGTCGCAGAGGATCTGATTGGCTGCTGAACTGTCTGGGTCGCAGAGGATCTGATTGGCTGTTGAACTGTCTGGGTCGCAGAGGATCTGATTGGCTGCTGAACTGTCTGGGTCGCAGAGGATCTGATTGGCTGCTGAACTGTCTGGGTCGCAGAGGATCTGATTGGCTACTGAACTGTCTGGGAGGGCAGAGGATCTGATTGGCTGCTGAACTGTCTGGGTCACAGTCAGAGGATCTGATTGGCTGTTGGCTTAGGGAACATTCAGACAGTCTATCAGCTGGTTTTTGGTCATCTATAATAGAAGAGACATCCGTTTTATGCATTATGAATTACAGTCCGACATCAACCACAGAAACATCCTGCGTCTCCAGATCAAAACACATCAGCTCTGATCTGACATCCGCTCACACACTCCCACAGATCAGGTTTCATGGGCATGACGCCTATAAAATCATATTACAATACGAGTCTGAGTCTAGTAGGAGAGAGCGGGTCTAATATATAATGCTTTTAGACTTTCTCAGTTTGTGTAACCCTCCTTAAGGTTCAGAGTTTTTATTTTACCCCACATTCATTTCACATGTCTAGTACAATTATGTGGTTTTGTTTCATTAATACAGTGTATACTTTTTTCTTGATTTACCCTGAAAGAATGGAAGTGTGACAACATGCCCCATAGGTGAAGTTCAATATAACATGACCATATGACAGATTAAAATATTATATCTCATCTAATCAAAAAATATACAAGAAAAGGTATGGACCTTCGATATTTAAAAGATCTGTCTATTTAAAACTGTAATACACAGCTGTTTCATAATTAATAAGCACATGTGTGTGTGGGGTGACAGGGGAGGTAGAGAGGTTTGGCTTAGTGAGTAGTTTGATGTTGTAAAGACTAGTTTAGTATCATCAGTGTATGACCCGCCCACAGGCTAACATTGACCATGAAGTATTGACACTCACTCACTCATTCACACACACACACACACACACTAAACGAACACTATACAGACAAAGTAAAAAAGAATGCTATCCAGACACAATTATTTAAGATCAATAATTAATTAGAATAAATATTTCAACATGAATAAAAGTATAAAACAAAGAGCAATAAACTCCTCATAGATCTTTCAGGGCACAGAGAGATTAATCAGCACTACGAGTGCTTTTGCTTTTAGATGTTATAATATCTTCAGCTCTCCATTTGTGAAAAACTTTGGCAGCAATTCAAGGCTGTGTGTGTGTAATAAATTATCTCTGAATCGAGAGCATGTGCTGCTTCACCTTCACATCGTCCCTCACACACACACACACACACACACACACACACACACACACACACACACACACACACACACACACACACACACACACACACACACACACACACACACACACACACACACACACACACACACCTGAAAAGGAAACAGCCTTATCTGAAATAGTCAAATCAGTATTCATCTCCACATTTAAAGCCCTCAGTTCATGTCTTTCTTTCTTCCTGAAATACAAGAGTACTTTATCACATGTGAGGAAGAGTTAACTATTACTCACTGACTTATTGAACAGTTTCTATTCTCTGATGTTACTGTAGTTCTGTCTATTCTTCTATGATCACTGTCATTCTTAGTTAAAGGTTCTCTAAGCGATGTCGGGTGACGTCACTTCTTGTTGATGTTTAAAGTATTGTCAAACAAAACGGAGGCTAGCTAGACCCTCCTCCTCCTCATCCGCGCACTAACCCCACCCCAAGTCCTTCTTGTCAGTCATTGGCTGGAACTGTTTGTCATGTTTCGGGGAGCGGGTTAGCCCAGTTTGTTTTTGTTGCTGTGTGTGGAGCCTGGGCTGTCTACAGAGATCGCGTTTCTTCACAGTGTGTTCAGGGGACAGGCAGCCAGCGGATAGTGAGGAGATGTTTGCTGTATGTGACAAAAAATGTTTTGGCCTAAAAAACGCGTGACATCGCTTAGAGCACCTTTAACATGAAAACAAAATTGACCTTATTTACTTTCATAAGTGGGTCATATTTTGTCTTTTCCCATCTTCATCTGTGTTTAGTGTGTGATGTTGCTGTGTGATCATGAGAAAGCTCCAGTTCTCCTCTATATCAGTGTCAGTGTTCCTGAACTCCTGAAACGCCTCCATTGTAGTCTTGAGTTTCTTCCGGGAACGAACACGTCACAATATTCCTCATTATAATAATTCATAAGCAGAATAAAAGGGGCGGGGCCTGGTTGAGTGAGTTAGTAGTGTGTTAAACTGGCGGTTATGGGAAGGGGCGGGACATTCCCAAACACACTCGAAGCACTCGACCTATCACAACACACTGCTCCAGCCGACCAATCAGAGTACAGTGTGCTTTCAGAAGGAGGGGCTTCATAGAGACAGGAAGTGAATAGAGCGTTACTGACAGACTGGGAAGAGAGGAGCCGCAACAATGGAGAATATGAGGAGAATAATCAACATTCAAGCAGGAAAACCTGTTCTAGTAGAGCCTGAAACTACAGCAAGGGCATAATATGGCCTCTTTAAGACATGTTTCACATATTTCAATTTCCTAAAATAGTCAGAGCAAGTGAGTTGCGGTTCCCTTTCTGAATGCTTTGGGGAACGGCTTCAGCGTGACCGGTGTCTGAGGCACGCGTCTACACACGAACATAACATTGGCTGGCGACAGCATATGACATCATATATGGTATTTGTTTGAATGTTGAGCGCAGCTCATTGGCCGCTAATGCAACAGCAACCACCTGAGTTAAAGGAGAACTCCGGCGCAAAATGAACCTTTGGTCTAATTACACATTGGTACCTAGTCAACCGTTATCTGAGATTTGTTTTCATGATTATCGAATGTAAATAGTTTTATCTCTAAAAACAGTTTAGCCTTTAAAGCTAGTATAACGCTAGTATATTGGGGATAGTGTAATGACAAATAAAAATTGCTTGTTAATACCACTAACAAGGCTGAAAATAGCCCCACACTAACACGGTAGCATAATGAGGGTCCCTACCTTCAAACCGAAGCATTGAGAACTTTGTCAGTGTCCAGACAGTTTAATAAGAAGATATTTAATACATACAGTCAACTTCGCGTATACAGGCAGAAGCCATCTTTGAAATACAGTCTCTACCAGTCGATCTACGAACGCCGATCCAAGTGCGCTGGTGAGATGTGAACGAGCTATAAGTTGTGATAAGGTGAGCGCGAACAGCAGGCTTGGATCGGCGTTCGTAGATCGACTGGTAGAGACTGTATTTCAAAGATGGCTTCTGCCTGTATACGCGAAGTTGACTGTATGTATTAAATATCTTCTTATTAAACTGTCTGGACACTGACAAAGTTCTCAATGCTTCGGTTTGAAGGTAGGGACCCTCATTATGCTACCGTGTTAGTGTGGGGCTATTTTCAGCCTTGTTAGTGGTATTAACAAGCGATTTTTATTTGTCATTACACTATGCCCAATATACTAGCGTTATACTAGCTTTATAGGCTAAACTGTTTTTAGAGATAAAACTATTTACATTCGATAATCATGAAAACAAATCTCAGATAACGGTTGACTAGGTAACAATGTGTAATTAGACCAAAGGTTCATTTTGCGCCGGAGTTCTCCTTTAAGGACCCATCAGCCGGCACCATCCACAGTTTAATGCCAGAACTAGGTCATTTATTGATTTTAAATAAAATTAAGGAAATAAATCTTGCTTACTTTGTATTCTTATTATCATTATTTCTTTGATAAACGGACCTGTAGGAAATATGACTGGAGTAATAAAAAAGGTTCTAAAAAGTTTATCTTACACAACATTAACCGTAAGTATTAAGTATGAAGATGAATTAATGTATTCTCGAAACCTCAAATAGGGGTGTGTGATTGATTCAGTGGTGTCATCACGATCTCACTGTAACCCTAGTGACCCTGTGAATAACACGGCTTTTAATCGACTTCCCTTCATGGCCGAAGTCACAAATCCCACTTACTTCAATATATGTTATATTATGAAAGTAAAATGCAGGATTTCACATTTCTTCAGAGGCAAACTGTGTAAGAAGGAGTGCGTTGAGCTGGTCTACGGTCCGGCGAGCCCCTGCTGGCAGCGACCTGAACTACACCACATCACGAAGTCCATTTAAAAACAGACATGTTGTCTAACCAAAAGAAGTGTAGCTACTGTATGTGTCATACACTTCCCAGAATGTCCCCCCTTCCAATGGCTTACAGTATTCAAACAATATTTAATATTCAAACAATTACACTCTTCATTGTTGACTTTGTGGTTAAACTCTGTGGCTTACACAAGGAAGACATACTCAAAAAATACAAATGACCAGGAAACTCTACAACGCATTTCTCCATTAGGGATGTCTCTCTTCATGTGGAAAAGACCAAAGACACACACACACACACACACACGCATGTTTTGGGTGTAAAAGGGGCTTTACATTAAACAAAAATTAAAAAACAAACAAGCAAGCCCAGCCCACATTAAGTACATGATTTCGAAGGTGCGTCCTAGAATCCACTGTGAATCTCTGTGTTGCTAAAAACGCGGGTGATGTTTTAATGAAAGTATATTTGACATTTATCCGGCCAGTTCTTGGGTACGCTAGCCCAGTATGGGGTGGACTACCGAAAGGTCTCTCTGATGAGTTAGAGAGGGTCAGAAAACGTTGCTGTGGGATAATAGGTGTTCTACTCTCCTCTTCATCACTGAGTGAGAGGCGCGACGAGGACACTATACACACTCCTAACACAGTATTGGAAACTGACACTCTCTCACACTTCCTTTAAGTTGCACTTGCATTAAAGTATCTGCCAGGATCATGAATGTAACACCAATGTAAAGAGTGAATGTGTGTTTATACTGGTGCTGTGCATATGTGAACAGCTCGCTCATGGCTGCCTTCCCACTACCACTCCAGTTAGCAGCTTGTGTGTGAGGCGTGAGGATCTGCTAGCGACAGCGCTGTGCTAGCCGCTACGCTGACTGACAGCAGGAGAACACGTTCATCCAGACGCATCTGCCACGCATGCAGTCCCTCAGATAAAACAGGCGGGAACAACTTAGCGTTCACACTGTGAAAGCAGGGGGAGATCATTAAAATCTGAATATTGAGACATGATACTGACAAAAACACATCTGATGTATGCGTTTATATATTTACTGGGATTTGCTAAGGCAAGCAACACTGTTACTATTGCTCTGGGATTTGATCAAACGAATTAAAGTCGGCATTAAAGGGAAGTTGCTATAGTCTATAGTGTCGTATATCAAGTGAAGCGCTTCAGGAACAAGAGCACATGTGGGCGGGGCTTGATTGTGTCTGTGGGGAATTGATTGGACGGTTGTGGTTTGCTATTGGCTGATCTCATGTGAGTGACAGGTTATAGCCCCGCCCCCATCATCAGAGAAGAGAAGAGATGCTGCAAGAGGGAGGGGAAGTTATTTTAAAATGTAGTTGTATGTGTGATTGTGTGTGTAGGAGGCTGAAATGACAAAGTGCACAGAAAACGAGCGTGTGTGTGAGTGTGTGTGTGAGTGTGATACGGACAGAGAGCAGCATCAATCACAGCTTCACTGCTGCTTTGGGACCTATTAGAGTAAAAGAGCAGAGAAAGACTCTAGAGAAATAAACATGTGTGTGTGTAAAAGACAGAAATGAGCTGACTTGAGCGAGGTGTTAATGCCCAGGACTGGCTGGGTCACACACTGGTGTTCAGTGCAGGAGTGTGAGATGCATCATGGGGATTTATCTTTGCTCTGGCATGTCAGCTCGTTTCTTTTCTGCTATTAGGCCGTTTTACTCTTAACCTCATCTTGCTTGGCAGCCTCCTTGCTCATTACTGCAAAAATAACCAGAACTCTTGGTCACGGCGGGCAGGCCTGAATTAGCAAACAACCGTTCATACAAGCTTAAAGTCACCATGAAATTGACAATTCCTATTTTTTAATGGAACATTTCAGTGTTTATTCTAAACAATTCATCCTTGTTGTTTTAAACTCATGTTCCTGGTAATCTCGACTCATAATCAGTTCCTCTTGCAGCATCTCTTCTCTTCTCTGATGAGGGGGGCGGGGCTATAACCTGTCACTCACATGAGATCAGCCAATAGCAAACCACAACCGTCCAATCAATTCCACACAGACACAATTTGCAGAATTTGATTTGTTAAACATATAGAGGGATAATCTGTCTGGCATTGCCGCTCGCTCTAACGTTAACCTAAATAAATGTGTGCATATCCAAGTGTTTGTGTGGAGTGTGACATGGAGAAGCCGGCGCGATCACAAATATGAACCGAAACTCAGCGAATACTTGCCCTACAGACATGAGAAATAAAGCTTGAAATGTCTACTTTAAAATGAACCAATTCTAATTGAAATCAAATACTCTTAGTTAATGTAATCCGATTAAAAGTTGCATTTCTCTCTCTATAGGCGCCGCGCTCACTATCCTGCGGAGATGGAGAGTCAGCATCGTCAACTTCATCTTTACAGCCAAAACAGACTCAGAAAACACTAGTTTATTAATAAACAATTAAAATGTCTTCTTGCTATTTTTCCCCCCGACACATTAATCATCATTACTTTTGCCGGTGCTTTGTGCCAAGATTTACATGTGTTCTTGAGCACGGAATAGGCAAATGTCCCCCCTCCCCCCGTATATATTTAAGCAGCCTAATTAAATTAATATTAACTTGCGATTAGTCGGCTAATTGCTTAAATGAATGACTACTAGTTGACTAGAAAAATATTTTGTCGGTGGCAGCCCTAATCAATACATTTACTTACTTGGCATTATTCAATTAGTATTTAGTTTATTCAACTCTTCTTAAATTAGTTGAGTTAATATAATTAGTTGATACACTAATAAAGTACTAAAATAAAGATTAAATTAGCTTGTTCCTGTCACCACCACACAAAGCACCATTTTTAAGGGGACAATCCGTTATACTGTACTGTATCTTGAAGTTTGAATTGTATCTTATACTATAAAGATGAAGATCGACATTTTGTTAAAGGTGGGGTAAGTTGTTTTTGAAATATGCTGTTCAAAATTTCATAATTGAGTGAATAACACTCAATGACAGTAGTCATAAAACCTCCTTCATATTCATGTGTTACCATTCATTTAGCCTAGGGCAACCACAGTAGGTTCGCCACTGGTTCCAGAAGTGTTGCACTGGGATATACATCACAATAGGGAAGAAAAGACGAGCGCAACTTTCATGTCATGTCGACTTTAACATGGTTCAACTTTTTTCTTGCTGATTCAAGATGCTCTTCCAGCTGTAACCAGCTCCACCAACATGGTCTACAAGTCAGAAACCAGCTCCACTAGCAGATAATCCAAAGGATCAGCCATCTAGACCAACTAGAAGCCAGTTACCATCATAAACTGGTCTGAGCGGGAGTCTGTTTCAGCTCTCTTGTTGCTCATCACATGGCTGATCATGAGGAGGAACATGACTAAAGTCCATGGATCAAACCAGTCCCAGCAGACCCGACACACACAGACTTGTGTTCGTCTAAAGCGAGGCCGGTGTCAGAACAGGCGGTTTAAATTTAGTCGGCTAACAATGAAGAGTGTGTTTGCCATCAGCCCTTGTGATGAGTAAAAACATCCATTGAAAATGTATTTGTCACGCCAGCACAACATCAGTCAACACTGATAGCACACATTTAGGTGCATTTTACAGCATTTATTGAAGTTACTATTATTCATAGTTCATGATATACAGGTGAAACTCGAAAAATTAGAATATCTTATTTCAGTAATTCAACTTAAAAGGTTGAATTACATGCAAAGTGAGATATTTCAAGCCTTTATTTGTTATTATAATTGTGATGATTATGGCAAATACAAAAAAATTCAAAATGAACTGAACTGATAAAATGTCACTGGGTAAAAGCGTCTGCCAAATCCATCAAATGTAAACGCTGGTGAAGATCGGACACTAAGTGCTGCAGTTTTCTAAAGCTATAGACCGGTTCTCAACCCTTGGTCACGTCACCCTCGCATGGCCTGATGTAAACGCTTACAGGTGCTGTTCTGATATAAGTGAGTTCATACAGTCTTCATTTTCTCCACTAACTCGCAGACTCATCGGCCCAGCGGTGAGTTTCCGAGAGCTCTCAAAATCAATCCTTTTCCCATCCATCCCTCGAGGCCTCAGCCAGCACTGATCACCATCATCAACATAATTAGCCTTCATTTCAAACACACATCGTACCAGAGCAATCACTGCGGCTGCCAGTGCCACAGGTTGGACTGGGGAGAGCTTCATTCCTCTAATTGAACCCAACTGATTAAACTCAGAGTTCAGACGCCGTTAGCCAAGGTAAACTTGTGGATGAATGGGTAGAGAACTGAAGTACCAAAACAATAGAGTTGGGTAATTGAAATAATGAAAACTCTGTCATTATTCACTCCTGATGACTGTTTCGTCAAAGGAGGAATACACTGGTCCTTCTTTATGTGAATGAATTCTTCTGTAATGACCTAGTTGCATCACCACTAGAGGCCGCGATAAACGTAAAGGATATAAGAAATATAGACAGGAGAAAAACAGTTCACGTTAGTTACACGAGTAGTTAAAAGCAGACTATAGTGTCAAATAGGTGTAAGTCAAGAAAAATGCTAAATCTTCTAAATTGAATATTGCGGGTTCATTGCAACTTAAGCTCAGTTGAGAACATCGGTGTCTATAATATTGATAAACACAAAATATGATTTAGACCTGTCTCTAGTTTTCATTTACAAAAATATCAAGGTTAGGCACTTACAATGGAAGGGAATGAGGACAATTTTTTGAGGGTTTAAAAGCAGAAACTTAAAGATTATAATTTATACAAACACTCACAGTGCATTACTATGTTAAAAACACTGTTATTTGAGCTGTAAAGTTTACAGCTGTTTTGGGTGTTACGCTGTCATGGCAACAATACCATATCGTATAGTAAAATTGCACATAACTTCGCCAGTGTTGGGGAAAGTTACTTTTAAAAGTAATGTGTTACAATATTGAAAAACGTAACTCTTTTTTTATTTTTTTAAGTAATGCATACGTTACATTTGGGTTAATTTCCCTCACCTGCGCTGAGCTTGTTTGTTTGCTCTTTAATAACAACAACAAAAAAGCTCTATTTTGGCAAAGGTAAAGGTCCTTTCACACCAGAAGTGAATAAGCCTCAGGCTGAAGGACATGCAAACTCACGACTGAAAAGTAGAGGGCGCAGAAATAAAACAACAATTAAACAAAGGAGATGTCTGTCTAAAGCCATTTTTGCTTTTAATATGGTTGAATTGGATCATCGAAGGTCAGCAGCAAAGACATTGGTTAGTAAAGTGAGATTAAATACATAAAGTCTATTAGTGTTATTTAATTATTGCAGATTTGCATAATATTCTGAGTTTGCATTTCACTGTTTATTAATTTTGAGGAACAGTGAGATGAGTACCACACACACACACACACACACACACACACACACACACACACACACACACACACACACACACACACACACACACACACACACACACACACACACACCTCTGCACTTACCCAGTATTCCTCTCTACATGAGGACAGCAGAGCCATCAGTCAATACATGGGAAAACTAAGTTATTTACATTAGTTATTTAAAAAGGTAACTTTGCAAATACATGTCAACTTATTCTACTAACCTGTACCCTAACCTAACAGTCCACTAATACTCTAATGAGAGTTAGTTCACATGTAGTTGATAAGTTATTTATAGTTAGTAGAATGTCTAAAGTGGACCATCACAATAAAGTATAACCATCAATTTCTGTAAGTTTTGTTTTCTCTGATCTTTTCTTGTCTTCTAGGACTGACAGGTTTGGGTCTGGCTCTTCTTGTGTCACTCCATGACATTTCTCAGGTGGAGACTAATGTGAACCGAATGGACCAAATCACTTTCTCATCCCATGTGAAGATGTGAATCTCTGAAAATAATCCTTTCATTAGCGACCTCAACAGTTCATCCACTCCTGGAGACATAACCAGCTTTATAATGGGTTTATGAGGTTTTGAGTGTGAGAGGGATCTGTCCATGAGGAGGTGCACAGTGTGAGTGTGTGTGTGTGCTGATAGAGGAGGTGCGCAGTGTGAGTGTGTGTGTGTGTGTGTGTGCTGATACGCAGTGTGAGCCTCACCGATGAAGCCCAGCTGGGAGAACTCGAGGATCATCCACTCCTCGGACGGCTGCTGCAGGGCGAAGTTCTTCATCGTGGTGAAGTAATTTGGCCGTGCAACAATGTCATCCTCTAGCTGTGAGAAAGAGAGAGAGAGAGAGAGAGAGAAAGAGCATGCTGAAGGATGAAGAAGAAGTGGATCCCAGTCATTTGCATATAATCGTGACAAGTTCAGTTCTTTTTTAGGGTGGGGGGTGGGGGGGGTGAGGTTATCTAAAGGCTAAATGATTTAAAGGTGAAGTGTGTAATTTTTCCGGATGTTAATATACTTTGTTATCCCAGCTTAAAGCAGAGGCAACTGTACGTAAAATTATAATTCGGTCCAATTTTCACATGCATTTTATCAAAGGGAGAAGAAAGAAAATCAAACGGTTTTAAATGTTCTCAGATGTTCAGAATTTGTTTTGCTAATACAAGAGTCCAGAAGTTTACAGCCTTTCTAAACTTATTATCTTACTGGCGCTGAGATGTTTTTCTGGCAGTAATGGAAACGAGATCCGTAAAACACTTCTGTGGCATTGATCATCTGAGTCTTAGAATTCAACCATAACTAAAACCATTAAATAAAACAATGTACTTGAAATAAAATAAACGTTAACTGCAGGGCGGTATGAGCAAAAATCTGTCTCAATGCATTGGTTAAAGTCCCCCTGTAGTCAATAACTTTATCCCTTAAAACTCATCTTTGATCACCAAAATGACATATTTAAACGTTTTTTTCTTGGACAAAAAATCTTCACACGTTAAAACATCTTGAATGTAACTCGACACCCTTGCCTCATTTAGTATTCGCGGTTCTATGAATATGCAAATGAGCCCCGCCTCCACTCACTCACTCAGCTCAGAGATCCACTGGTTGACCTGATTGGTTACCTTTATATAGGTTTACTGTCAGGAGTACATAGAATATAAAAACATTGTAATGGCAAATACAACTTTACTTTCAAATATGGTGGTAATCAAATCAACTTATAAAACTAAACATTTAGTTAACCTTTTAAAATGTAATCCGTATTGAGTTTATTAAAAAAGCAAACGATTGAAAATCCGACAGGCATGAATCGAGTGACGAACAGAAGCGTTAGGCGATCCGCGCACACTAGATCACGTGATCAAGGCTTGATAACACAACACAAGCGACGGGACGTGTGGATCCATAACAGGGTTGTGTGTTCAGAAGTCCGGTGGACATTTATGATATGATATTGGAACATTCACATCTAGATATTCAGCTTGAATACAGGATATTTTTGCTGTGTATTAAACATATAATACGCTTCAACTGGTTATTCATATACAGTTGTGCTCAGAATTATTGGCACCCCTGGCAAATATGATCAACGATGGCTGTAAAATTAAATCCGCATTGTTAATCCTTTCATTAAAAAGAAAATCATTGTAAAAGAATTGAAAATGGAATTTATGAAATAAATGTTTTTCTACAAAACACATTGAACATAATTATTGGCACCCCTAGAATTTTTTATGAGTAAATTATGAGGAATATTCTCATTTATGTTTACATATTTTTATCACACCAGGGTGTCTAAACATGACATTGTCCATCTATGACTTCTTGTTTCAGAGGAGTTTAAATATGAGGAAACAAAGGCCAAATTCCCTTAACAATGAGTAAAACCATTGAATATAGTTCGGATGTGCAGCAAAAGATTGTTGAGCTTCACAAAATAGAAAGTGTCTGTAAGGAAATAGCGTAAGCATTGAAAATCCCCATTTCCACAATCAGGGCAATAATTAAGAAGTTCCAATCAACTAAAGGTGCAGTGAATCTGCAGGAGGAGGACGTGTGTCTATATCGTCTTAATGCAGGAGTAATATGATGCTGGCCTTTTCTGCTGGAGGTCCTGGACTTCTTCCACAGACACATCATGGTATCATTGATTCTAGCAAATACCAACATATAAAAAATCAAAACCCTCTGCTAGAAATCTTATAATGGGCCGTGGTCAACAACCCAAAACAAACATCAAAATCAACACAAAAATGTGTCGCTGAGCACAACATGAAGCTTCGGCCATGCCCGTCCCAGTCCCTGACCGAACCCTATAGACGAAACTACCGGAAGTAAGTGGGCGCCATAACGGAGCTGTTGCTGGGTAGCGTTGCGCCATTGCCTCCTATTGTTTTAGTTGCAACTTGCGTCCACTGGAATAAACAGCCCGCGATTTACGACTGTCACTAACGTTACAACTTTTATAATGTCGAGTGGGAAAACATGTTCCGGTTTAAATGGTTTCAGTGGCGGCAGTAAAGGGCGCATTGGGGCAGTGACGTTAGTAACGTTACTGTTAGGTCTGTTGTTAATGTTTGATTTGCTTGACTGTGACAGAATTTTTTTAAAATAACAAATTAAAATAAATATAATGCAGTTTTTGTTATAATAACAATGATTTAATGACATAAGTAAAAAATATAATAAATATGTAATATAGTGCTCAGCAAAATCTCCTCTCTAGCTATTTTTTTCCATTCAATTAACATGCTATGGTCATTAAATGGCTTTCCTGAGCTAAATGTAACGTTATAATTGTTCTCCTGCTGTTATATTGACCGCTTTCCATGGTTTAAAAACACTAATTGGTCGATATTATGTATACTTTCTAGCTGTACCTTACCCTTGCCTTTTGCAATGTGAAAATGAGATAAATAATGGACACAAATGAAAAACATGAATTCGTTTATTCGATGTCATTTATTTATTTATTGTTGCCAAATGGACAGATCTTTTTATAGTTTCCTCGTTAGCTAACGTTAGCCTAGCTAGCTTGCCAAGCTATTTTCATAAATAATCTGTAAGATCGTTTGTACCTTCATCTGTGACTGGAGGCCACTGTCTAACATCATCAACCCAACAAGTCATTCTGCCTGGCTGTTCTGGCATCGAGGGTGCGTTATCACGGAGGTTTGTTTACATACCGCTAACAGCTCAGTAATGGCGTCGCCACAAGATGGCAGCCTACACAGATAGGGTTGCCACCCGTCCCGGTTTTCCCGGGATTGTTCTCTTTTTTGAGTGACAGTCCCGGAAAATTTATATTCTTTCCCGGGACACGAATTGTCCCGTTTTTTTGTGAAAAGGTACTTCTAAAGTAGAATTAAAGTAGAATTTCCTAGTTTCAAATTAAACCGTCTCCTTCTACTGTTACTGTGTTGTCTTCATGGTTGTGTACATCCAATCCTGTGTCTGTAAACGGGTAAAACAGTGGATTGGCCGATGCCAGGCGTTTACTTTTATTTGATTGGAAGGAGAAATACAAAGCGCCTATATCGCCTAGCAACTGCCTCTGCCGTCTGTCGGTCGCGCGCGCGCACTCACACATCCAGGATTAAACAGTGCGAGTTCAGTTGCTAGCTAGCTTTTTTTTTTAACTTTCTATTTACCTAACGTTGTTACGTTACTCAGTTTTGTGAAATGGGGGGAGAGACGGACGAGGAGGATAACACAACAAAATCGCATGAGCCACCAAAGAAAAAACGATTTACAACCTACAACTCAGACTGGGCGAAAAGAGAAAACTTTTCTGAATGGGTAAGGCCCACCCAAGGAGACCCGTTCTCCGCTACCTGTGTTTTGTGTCCCGCCAAAATTTCAGTTAAATATGAAGGAAAAACAGCGCTGGAAAATCGTGTCCCGGTTTTTCAAAAATCAAAGGTGGCAACCCTATACACAGAACGCTCGTCGGATTCGTGTATTGAGAATGAGAAGGTGACGTCACGCGTATCACTCCGTGTTGCATTGTGGGAAGGATTCGCCATCTTGGTAGGATACGCTATCCGTTGTCATGGTTACTTCGACCGTGAGACCGAGAGAAATAGCGACAGAGAGAGAGAGAGCAGCTTGATATTTGTTTGCATTTTTGCGATAAGGCACAGTTTCTTGGGAATAAATGAAGAAGGGGGAAGCAAAAGGAAAGGGGCTCTATCGGGAGAGACTAAATAACAACACAAAGCAGCGTTATTTAGAGAAACTACTTGACATCAACATGGACCCGTACGACCTGCTACAGAATGGACGAAAGACCAAAGCACTAGTCTACCACCTTTCACATACGCTGACAAAGTTAATTACCTGGTTTGTTTATGGTATCAGTGACTAACGTTACTGCCTACACAATGCAAGAGGATTAACGTTAGAAGCTGAACAAGTCTGTTGCGGCTGCGGGTGCAAGACTTAGAAACCCCCAAACCTGTAACGTTAAACTGCCAGAGTTCAGTCATACTTGATGTTTCATTCAGGCCTCATTCATATGTGGAAATAAATATGAATCAGATACGTGCATTTGCACCTGCCGTGCAACGTTAAGTGAACAGTTCGGACATTCCCCTGTCAATGCGAATCGTACGTCATTAAAAAAAGTGTATTTTTAAAACATTTCACGGTACAGATATATCTATAACAAATGAAACAACTCTAGTTGAATAACAGAGTATTCATTTCGTTCGTTTGTGTTAAATAAAAGGCGAACTGTGCTGAAATGTGTTGCTTTTGAAAGCAGGCTTTGCTCGCTGTTGCTGCTGTCAGTTTATTGACAAGCAGTTTCTCTAAGCTGGCTAGCTATTTAGTCTCTCCCGATTGAACCCCTTTCATTTCTCTTCCTTCTCCATATCTTCCAAAGAAACTGCGGCGTATCGGTAAAATGTAAACAAATACTAAGCTGCGCTGTCTCTCTTTCGCTATTTCTGGATGAATGTTTAGTCGCGCCTCAGTGAAGTTCTGAAGGCGTGGCAACCGATAGCGTCTCCTTCCATCATGGCCGACCGGCTCAGACCCCGCCCAAATCGGCACGTGACTCCTCACTCTCAATAGGGTGTTCACACCTGGACAACAGCTATATGACTTAGCAAAATAACTCCATTTACACCTGGACACAAATGTTTTCGCAAAACAGATTTAAATCCGATCATCTTTAATTCCCGCGCTATATGCAGATTTAATGGAGTTCACGTCACCGAAAGCAACAGATATGAGCTGCATTTTATTGACAATCTGCTAATTTCAAAATCAAAGAACGCAATAGGAGAGAGCGACATGGAAGTAAAATAATTTGCCAAATGTTCTTGAAACACAAAAGCTTGTTGAATTGCACTACTTGAAAAAATATGCATTGCATTAACCAAGCTTGCGGTTTAATGCGTTGTATTTTTAGGGCTTGCATTTTTATGAGCTGAAATTGGTTGTATATTTAAGCTGTGAATATTTCCATTCAAAACACGTTTTCATTATTAAACATTCAATTATCCATATTCACCTTTCAGATTTCACTTCTAAAATCCACTTCCATATTTGGAAATTCGACAGAAAATTTAACATTTGATTGACATCCGAAAGCGGCAGGAATATCAGTAGATTGCCGATTGATTTTAGTCTACATTACTTCTATAGAATGGCATCAGCACTGATAAGATCATTTCGTTTCTCTACTTTTAAGGAGTTGATGGTCTGCAACTTTCACTCTGATTTGCGATAGTGAGCGCTGGCTTGATGAAGAGATGCGGTGATGTGTGCCATCATATCTGCCTATACCATGACATATAGCCTATGACACGCTCTCACTCGCTCGTGTTTACAGAGGAGTAAAATTCACATATGTGGTTTCAACAACCAGATGCGTTTACACGTGTCCAGTGTCGTGTGTGACGAGTCTCAGACCTCCTCCTGATGTGGTGTGAGTGACCGGATCCTATCAAAATGATCTTGAGTTTGCCAGTGGTAAATCTGACTTGAGAGGGCATCACGTCTCATTTCCCACGAGGTAAATCGTTCGCTAACAGGAGAAGGGAGCATTAGAGTACTGCCGTGTGTGTGTGTGTGTGTTCTGGGATATGGAGTCAGAGGGGGCCATATTTAAATACTGAGCTGCATGCTGGGAATTGCAGTTCACTGATCTGACAATCAAATGAAAATTGAATAATTCCTTCTGCTACTAGACTACTGCTTAAAATATATTTTTCAACAAAACAAAAGAATATTTTAATAAATTGTACTATTATTACTTTAAGAAGTACATTCTACTGTGCAATAGTAATATATAAGTTAGAACAAACTTTCATTTGGGCAGATTATAATGAAGACTGTTGGGATTCTGTGTGTTTTAATAATCTTTATTACTGTTATATTCTTATTATTATTACCACTACTACCTGAAGAAGAACACTCTCCTATGATATGGTAATATATTTCTGTTATAATTTCTTCAAGTTAAACCGAACTTTTGGTAAGTAGACCTTTGAGTTTCTGTGTGTGTATGATATAAGAGTTTCCTCAAATGAAATGGTGAAACGCTGCTGAAGAGACTCAGATGAAGTTCATGCATGGGCGTCGGGACCATTGTATACGGGCGGGACAAGACCCATGATGACCCAGATGATATTGGACCCACTCACTTTTACCGTCTCTAATTCAGCGCATATGTCTGTTCACTTTTCAGAGCGCCGTCAGTCAAATCCATTCCACTCGAGGAATGCCCTAATAAACTAATCCATTTCCGCTGAATCGCTACATCATATTTCTCAACGAACTGCTGAAAATAGCCGCCCGTTGTACCCTTCCATGTCCAATATTGTGTTGCAAACATCAATAACAGCTTTAAGTTGTCAATGCTGGCAAATGACCATGGTATCAGCGGCGGGATAATCCACGGATAGCTGTGCATTTAATGCACGACGTGAAGCAGTTTAGTTTACTGGTTTAATTGAAAGGCACTAGAATACATGAAATGGCATTTACTACAGTAAAAAATTTCTGGGGGAGGACACACACACTTTTTTTTTTGCTTCCGACGTCCATGTGTTCAGTGTTCACACAGTGAGACGCTGAAACGCCACGAGCTAGACGACCAAACTGAGACACGCAGAACATCCAGACGTCAGATTCAACAGCTTTAATATTCACAGACACTAGTCCATGTTGAGATTTGATTCATTCTACAGGCCGACTTTTGATTCATTCATCCACAAATTGCCAAACTCCATGCCATTCCACTGAATCACGGGATTCTACGCTGGTAGAGTGCATTTTCTTTTCTTTAAACGCCCATGTTGGGTGAGGTTAATGCATGTGTTGGGACTGCTAAGCTAAAAGTAAAGTGGAGGCTGAATTTTGCTCTTTTCTAAGAAAAGCAGTCATCACACACACATCAGTGTCAAAGAACACGCTTCATCTAAACACACAAAAGATCATAAAAGAACTTTCTTCAAAGGAAGTGCAACAGTAGCTTTACTCAAAGATCAGCTTATCTTTATAAGAGCTTTCTATTTCCTCCGGAATCCATTTCCCACCGTTCCCAAAACACAAGACAACTGCAGGGTTTATTTGGACCGGCTGACAGAACATTATCACTCATTTACTGCCTCAATACCTGTGAAACATCACTCTGGAACCAGCTCAGTTCACACAGACCCAATAACTGTGCTTTTGTTCATGTTCTCCAAGCATCTGTTCAGTTTGAATGTGTGATTTGGTTTAATCTTACCTGTACGTAGTAGGTTCCTTTAGTCTGGGCGTACATCATCAGGAAGCAGTAATCCAGGTTCTGCTTCGTTCTCCACCTGCAAAAACATCCAGCGTACGCTTTACGGAGAGTACGACAGACACAAACACACAGACTGAAGATGATAAGTGTTCACAGACACCTCAGTGAGTGATGGGTTGTGTGTGGCAGAGCTGTTTGTCCAGTGTTAACCCTCTGGGGACCAAGGTGTTTTGGGGTCCTTGAGATGTTTGGACATGCCCTGACATTTGTGCTTTTTTCAGTTGCTTATAAACATATTAACGGCACAGGTGAAATTACACTCTATGTGGCACAAACAGGGCTACCATAATATGTGAGCAACATGTATGTACATGTTTGT
Organism: Rhinichthys klamathensis goyatoka; assembly: GCF_029890125.1. Classification (NCBI taxonomy): domain Eukaryota; kingdom Metazoa; phylum Chordata; class Actinopteri; order Cypriniformes; family Leuciscidae; genus Rhinichthys; species Rhinichthys klamathensis. The sequence continues at coordinate 34,825 of NW_026607147.1, read as the reverse complement.
ATTTTTGAGAGAATATTGTTTATGCATGGTTATTGAAAAAACTAAAAATTAAAGTTTCTGAAATAAGGCCACAAAACGCACACTAAATATGTGTCCACAAGACTTTTGACTAATGGAAGTTGTGGCCTAGAGTTTTTGCTTCAAAATGATCAGAAAATCATCCTGCCTAATCATTCACATAAAACAATAGATTCTTTTAAATTGTGAAAAAAACATTTTTGTTTGAAAAGGCAATATGCGTGGAGGCGTGAACGACCCAACCTCCTCATGTATAATTAGGTGGTTCTCATCTGAGAAGACAAAGACCTGCATAATAATGAGCCTTTCATTCAGGTGTGTCACACAAGAAAGAATGCAAGGACTATATATCTGTATATATATATATATATATATATATATGTGTGTGTGTGTGTGTGTATATGTATGCACAGTGCACACACACACACACACATATATATATATATATATATATATATATATATATATATATGTGTGTGTGTTCATACCGATTCATATATACATATATATATATATATATATATATATATTTATAAAATATAAATATAAATGAAAGTCAAAAGCACATTTTTAGTCATACCTGGAAACAAATCCTGGTCAGGGTTATATGGGCCATTCTACAGAATTGGTTCAAAGTTAGAGTTGGAAACATCTTGAAAAGAACATTCTTTTTCCATATAAAGTATTATTTTTTTTAAAGTAGGCCAATTCATTTTATCATACATATTTCAAAGTTAAGGATTCATTATTTGTATATAGCCTGCATTGGAACAAACACTATAACAGTTGATTAGTTTATTTTTGACTAAACATACTATAAATTTAACATATGAGCAGAAACTGTCTAACAAAAGCTTATTTGATCTCTATTTTATAGTAAAAACTTTATAATCTATCCAAAGCTAGTCAATTAAATATTGTCTTTTATATTTCGTCTGTAACAGTGCGCATCTGTACGTTCGTTCATTCACACACCCAGACACCCGATTCATATTTAATGAACACGGATGCGCTGTTAAAGTATGAAGCACAAAAAATGACAACAAACGTCTCACAAAAATAGTCCGTATGAGTTTGTTAGCTATTCCGAGTCTTCTAAGACCCTCTGATATATCTGTGTGAGGAACAGAGCAACACCTAAATCATTATGTGCAGGAATCCTCTCCCTCCGTTCAGATAACCACATCCAGACAAACGTCTGTCTCATCACTGATGTCAATCACACCGGGAAGAGTCTTGATGTGTGAGGTACAATGCAGAAGTACATTTATAGTCAATAATGACTTTAATTTACTTTATTATTCACTTAAAAATACTGTTCCTTTAAAGGTGAAGTGTTGAAACAGAACTCTTGAACTCTCGTCCATCTGCCATTGGTCAATCGAACTGAAAGCCCCGCCCCACAATCGAGCCATTGGTTGAGACGACGCTGCCATGTTTGGCAGAGAATGGAGTCTCTACTGAACAAAACAGCCATTTTAACCACTTTCCCTGATTTGTTAAAATCGAGTTGACAGTTCTGCCTATTATATGAGATCACTAGTAGGTTCATTGTTAATGTATGCGACTTATGGTTTATGAAAGATCGCTAATGTCAGGAAATGAATGGGGACTTCAGGAAATTAGAGATATGAAGGCAAAAATGCCCCTGTATGAGTTCATGTTTTACATTTTTATGACATAGCGAGACAAGACCAACAAGAGAGCCGTTTTTCTGAATATCAGCATGACTGCACATTTGATTTGATAAAACAGTTCAATATAGAAGTCAATATTACGTGGCACGTTTGTCAATACTGTCTGTTTTTGCTAAAGAAAAGAGCTCAAACAAACCACAGCAAAACCAAGCTTCACAGTGGCATTCTGAACACCACATTATTCAATAATGCAATGATCCAGTCATGAAGACAAGCAGCCGCTCTGTTCTCGAATGAATCAGACGTTTTGATCAAATTGGTTGAGTGAATCATACAATGACTCACTCATTTAGACACTTGCTGAAACGGTTTTACTTTCATAGGCAAAAGTATCATTGCCTTTTTCCATCGTTTTATATTTTTTGTTGAAACTTTTGTAGTTAAAACATGAATCTCATAACATTATGTGTGTAATTTCAGTGTAAATGCATTTTACACTGTGGTAAATACACCTAAATGCAAACTTCTTTTAAAAAAAAAATCTGTTGAAATATTTTTGTCCAAAAGTGTCCATTCTGTGTCCGTGAAATGATGCATGACATAAACAAATAGTTTCTGATGTTGCCACATGTATTACTGTAAAAGAAAGATCTGCACGTTTGATACATATAGTCTATAATCCGGTTTGAGGATTTTTAGCCACTTTAAACTTTCAGTATTCAGCATTTGATCTATTGTGACCGCAGCTAGACAGCTTTCTGGCTTTAAATGACACAACAGCTTGTGTTTGCTCATTCAACACATGAAATCTGTCAGATATCTCACTATTCTGGTCACTGGAATGAATGAATGACTATAGCAGCTATGGGATTTCTCTTACGCACTATGGAACTTCTTTTTTATACAAACCAATTTTTACTATCCATCTATTTCTATCTATATCTATTTATAAAATATAGATTGTCACACTAGCTGTTTGTGGCCCGTGTCATATAACACTTTTCAGGGAATCAGCCTATCAATGGCTTACTCTGTCTATGTATATTATACTAGGATAGGAGAAGTATTATTTCTTTAATGAAGAAATTACACATGCCGAATGCAACAGATGGTGTGGAAACGATAAACGCACAAGCCTATCTCTGAGTGTGTCTATTTTACATAAACACACACGCATACAAACGGAGTGTGTTGCTGTGAGACGAGCCCTGCCGCAAGGAAGCGATCTGACAGACGTGTACATTCACACAAATTTACATCGGAGTTTCTTATCTGATCTGTTCAACGACACACACACACACACACACACACCCGCGGGAGAAACTCTCCTCTGCATCTGCGCTTCGGTGTGATGAAGGAAGTAACGTCAGGCTATACGAGTGTCCAGCATTCAACACACACGTTCATGCAAACGCTTCAGAGGAGAGAGAGATGACAGAGATCGGCCGAGCGCTCCAGGAAGAACAGCAGCAAAATATGGATAAACCGTCAGTTTGAGCATGATGATATCAGGAGAAACTCACCACTAATATCATCATCAGCATCAGCATTATTATTACATCATTATTATTATTAACATGTAATTATTTATATAACTGTCAAAATTATTTCATTAAATATATTACTATAGTAAAACTGCAAAATAAAAAGTAATAATAATAATATACACTCACCTAAAGGACTATTAGGAACACCATACTAATACTGTGTTTGACCCCCTTTCGCCTTCAGAACTGCCTTAATTCTACGTGGCATTGATTCAACAAGGTGCTGAAAGCATTCTTTAGAAATGTTGGCCCATATTGATAGGATAGCATCTTGCAGTTGATGGAGATTTGTGGGATGCACATCCAGGGCACGAAGCTCCCGTTCCACCACATCCCAAAGATGCTCTATTGGGTTGAGATCTGGTGACTGTGGGGGCCATTTTAGTACAGTGAACTCATTGTCATGTTCAAGAAACCAATTTGAAATGATTCGAGCTTTGTGACATGGTGCATTATCCTGCTGGAAGTAGCCATCAGAGGACAGAGTACATGGTGGCCATAAAGGGATGGACATGGTCAGGAACAATGCTCACGTAGGCTGTGGCATTTAAACGATGCCCAATTGGCACTAAGGGGCCTAAAGTGTGCCAGGAAAACATCCCCCACACCATTACACCACCACCACCAGCCTGCACAGTGGTAAGAAGGCATGATGGTTCCATGTTCTCATTCTGTTTACGCCAAATTCTGACTCTAACATCTGAATGTCTCAACAGAAATCGAGACTCATCAGACCAGGCAACATTTTTCCAGTCTTCAACTGTCCAATTTTGGTGAGCTCTTGCAAATTGTAGCCTCTTTTTCCTATTTGTAGTGGAGATGAGTGGTACCCGGTGGAGTCTTCTGCTGTTGTAGCCCATCCGCCTCAAGGTTGTGCGTGTTGTGGCTTCACAAATGCTTTGCTGCATACCTCGGTTGTAACGAGTGGTTATTTCAGTCAAAGTTGCCCTTCTATCAGCTCGAACCAGTCTGGCCATTCTCCTCTGACCTCTGGCATCAACAAGGCATTTTCGCCCACAGGACTGCCGCTCACTGGATGTTTTTTCTTTTTCGGACCATTCTCTGTAAACCCTAGAGATGGTTGTGCGTGAAAATCCCAGTAACTGAGCAGATTGTGAAATACTCAGACCGGCCCGTCTGGCACCAACAACCATGCCACGCTCAAAACTGCTTAAATCACCTTTCTTTCCCATTCTGACATTCAGTTTGGAGTTCAGGAGATTGTCTTGACCAGGACCACACCCCTAAATGCATTGAAGCAACTGCCATGTGATTGGTTGATTAGGTAATTTTATTAATGAGAGATTGAACTGGTGTTCCTAATAATCCTTTAGGTGAGTGTATATTTAATAATATATAGTAAAGTGTAATTTATTCCTGTGATCAAAGCAGAATGTTCAGCATCATTACTCCAGTCTTCAGAAATCACTCTAATATGACGATTTGATGCTCAAGAAACATTTATGATTATTATCAGTGTTGAAAACAGTCGTGGACGATTTTATTTCTCAGAATTCTTTAATGGATAGAGTTCAAAAGAAGAGCATTTATATTTAGCATTTATTAATGTTGTCACATTATACAAAACTTCAATACTGTTCAAAAGTTTGGGGTCAGTACGATTTTTTTTTGCACACACACACACACGCACACACACACACGCGCACACACACACACACACACGCACATACACACGCGCACACACGCGCACACACATGCGCACACATGCGCGCACACACACACAGACACACACTCGCACACACTCACTCATGTTGGTTGTTTACAGATCAGTCGAAGTCTTTAAATACTAAAAGACTGGATTTAATTTAGTGTAATGAAAACGAAATGAGTTTCACACTAAACCAAATGTTGAGGCATTTGAATAAACACATGCAAGTTTTCCACCTGTGGAACGACGGAATAATTCATCTTAGTATAAACACCACCTGTTAGGCCGACAGTACGCTCTCAAACTCAGAAAACATGAATATTTCAACTACTCCTGAAAAACACATGCTGAGCGAAACGCTTGCAACACACGCGTGGAGAGAAATGAATGCGCTCGAAATGGACCTGTGTTTGTCTTGGCTGACTGGTTATTGACTAGAGTGTGTGTGGAGTGTGTGCTGGAGTGTGTGCTGGATCCAGCATTGATCTGGTCATCAGACTGCTTGACCTGATGAGATCTGACTGCCATCAGTCCTGACGGTTTACATGAGGAGAAAGTGAAAAGAGATCATGTGTGTGTGTGTGTGTGTGTGTGTGTGTGTGTGTGTGTGTGTGTGTGTGTGTGTCCAGAAAGGACCACTTTGGAGAGAGACTAAAAGAGGTTGAGCGGATCACTTCAGGTGTTGCAGCATCAGTTACCCCATCACCAGCGTGTGTTAACCCATTCAGTGCTTGAGCCGTTTAGACAATCCGGCCCCCAATTGTTCTTTAGTACGCGTTTTATATTGACTTTGTTGCTGGACTTTAAAGTGAACTCAAACATCATTTTAGTTGCAGTCCACATTACATTCACACTAGTGTTTCATTTACACTACAGGTTACAATACTAATATTTATGTGTGTGTGTGTGTGTGCACTCATGAATAAGGCATAAAGAAGCCTGATCCTGGTGGAACACACACACACACACACAGTTGTGTACAATGATGATTACTATTGGTCGATGTCTTGCTCTGGAGGCGGGCATATGCAAATGTATTTGCCCGTGTGACATCACAGATCCTGCAATATCAAAACGAGCTGTTTTTGTAGCTTGATGAAATAAATGCTTGGTTTATCATGAGGATGTTTTCAGCTCTGAAACCGGCAGGAGTATTTAATGGCACAAAGATCAAGGCAAAAACGTCTTGACCCCTTTAAACCAGGAAAACATAACAGAATCCAGGAAAAAATAAAAAGTACTTTGGTGAAAAATAAAACAGATTTCATAGAGCCCTAAATATGTTTTCCATGCGGAGTGACTGAATGCATCTCCGCGTTCACACTGTTGACTGATGGTTAATTGCAGCACACACACACTGACGGATGAGAGGCGCAGGCGTTACCTGACCCGCTCTTTAGGGTCCCCGAACGACTCTTTGAGGTGAGAGAAGTCTGGGTAGAAGTGAACAGACGGAGAGATGATCTCCAGCAGCCCAGACTGAATCTCCACTGGGAACCTGAAACACACACAGGAAGAGCAGAGGTTTAGTGCGCTGCGAAGACAACTGTATATATATTGATACCACATTCTAGGACCCCCTCGAAAACGAGATGATGCATCTCAAGGGGTTTATCCTAATAAATAAATTTGAAGTAACTAATTCTGTCTGACTTCATTGCTTATGTTAAACTTTTGTTAAAATGTCCAATCTGCTCCTTTCCATATAATCAAAATGAATGTGAATTTGCAGGTTTGAAGGACTTATTGGAAGGACACAGACTCAGACACAGACACAGACTCAGACACAGACACAGACACAGACTCAGACACAGACTCAAACATAGACTCAGACACAGACACAGACTCAGACACAGACTCAGACACAGACTCAGACACAGACACAGACACAGACACAGACACAGACTCAGACTCAGACACAGACACAGACTCAGACACAGACTCAGACTCAGACAAAGACTCAGACACAGACACAGACTCAGACACAGACTCAGACAAAGATTTAGACACAGACTCAGACACAGACACAGACTCAGACTCAGACTCAGACACAGACACAGACACAGACTCAGACTCAGACACAGACACAGACTCAGACTCAGACACAGACTCAGACTCAGACACAGACTCAGACTCAGACTCAGACTCAGACACAGACTCAGACACAGACTCAGACTCAGAAACAGACACAGACACAGACACAGACACAGACTCAGACACAGACTCAGACACAGACTCAGACTCAGACACAGACACAGACACAGACACAGACTCAGACTCAGACACAGACTCAGACACAGACACAGACACAGACACAGAGTCAGACACAGACACAGACACAGACACAGACACAGACTCAGACTCAGACTCAGACACAGACACAGACTCAGACTCAGACTCAGACACAGACACAGACACAGACACAGACACAGAGACTCAGACACAGACTCAGACACAGACACAGACACAGACTCAGACACAGACACAGACACAGAGACTCAGACACAGACACAGACACAGACTCAGACACACAGACTCAGACTCAGACACAGACACAGACACAGACACAGAGACTCAGACACAGACTCAGACACAGACACAGACACAGACTCAGACTCAGACTCAGACTCAGACACAGACACAGACTCAGACACAGACAAAGACTCAGACACAGACACAGACACAGACACAGACACAGACACAGACACAGACTCAGACTCAGACACAGACACAGACTCAGACTCAGACTCAGACACAGACACAGACACAGACACAGAGACTCAGACACAGACTCAGACACAGACACAGACACAGACACAGAGACTCAGACACAGACTCAGACACAGACACAGACACAGACTCAGACACAGACACAGACACAGACACAGACACAGAGACTCAGACACAGACACAGACACAGACTCAGACACAGACTCAGACACAGACACAGACACAGACACAGAGACTCAGACACAGACTCAGACACAGACACAGACACAGACTCAGACTCAGACTCAGACACAGACACAGACTCAGACTCAGACTCAGACTCAGACTCAGACACAGACACAGACTCAGACTCAGACTCAGACTCAGACACAGACACAGACACAGACACAGACACAGAGACTCAGACACAGACTCAGACACAGACACAGACACAGACTCAGACACAGACACAGACACAGACACAGAGACTCAGACACAGACACAGACACAGACTCAGACACACAGACTCAGACTCAGACACAGACACAGACACAGAGACTCAGACACAGACTCAGACACAGACACAGACACAGACTCAGACTCAGACTCAGACTCAGACTCAGACACAGACTCAGACTCAGACAAAGACTCAGACACAGACACAGACACAGACACAGACTCAGACACACAGACTCAGACTCAGACACAGACACAGACACAGACACAGAGACTCAGACACAGACTCAGACACAGACACAGACACAGACACAGACTCAGACTCAGACACAGACTCAGACACAGACTCAGACTCAGACAAAGACTCAGACACAGACACAGACTCAGACACAGACTCAGACAAAGATTTAGACACAGACTCAGACACAGACACAGACTCAGACTCAGACTCAGACACAGACTCAGACACAGACACAGACTCAGACTCAGACTCAGACACAGACACAGACTCAGACTCAGACACAGACTCAGACTCAGACTCAGACACAGACTCAGACACAGACACAGACTCAGACTCAGAAACAGACACAGACACAGACACAGACACAGACTCAGACACAGACTCAGACACAGACTCAGACTCAGACACAGACACAGACACAGACACAGACTCAGACTCAGACACAGACTCAGACTCAGACACAGACACAGACACAGACACAGAGTCAGACACAGACACAGACACAGACACAGACACAGACTCAGACTCAGACTCAGACTCAGACACAGACACAGACTCAGACTCAGACTCAGACTCAGACACAGACACAGACACAGACACAGAGACTCAGACACAGACACAGACACAGACACAGACACAGACTCAGACACACAGACTCAGACTCAGACACAGACACAGACACAGACACAGAGACTCAGACACAGACTCAGACACAGACACAGACACAGACTCAGACTCAGACTCAGACTCAGACTCAGACACAGACTCAGACACAGACACAGACACAGACACAGACTCAGACACACAGACTCAGACTCAGACACACAGACTCAGACACACAGACTCAGACACACAGACTCAGACTCAGACACACAGACTCAGACTCAGACACAGACTCAGACTCAGACACAGACTCAGACACAGACTCAGACACAGACTCAGACACAGACACAGACTCAGACACAGACACAGACACAGACTCAGACTCAGACTCAGACACAGACACAGACTCAGACACAGACTCAGACACAGACTCTCAGACACAGACACAGACTCAGACACAGACTCAGACTCTCAGACACAGACTCAGACACAGACACAGACACAGACACAGACTCAGACACAGACTCAGACACAGACTCAGACACAGACTCAGACACAGACTCTCAGACACAGACTCAGACTCAGACTCAGACACAGACACAGACTCAGACACAGACACAGACTCAGACTCAGACACCGACTCAGACTCAGACTCAGACACAGACTCAGACACACAGACACAGACACAGACAATGACTCAGACTCAGACTCAGACACAGACACAGACACAGACACAGACACAGACTCAGACTCAGACACAGACACAGACTCAGACACAGACTCAGACACAGACACAGACACAGACTCAGACACAGACTCAGACACAGACTCAGACACAGACACAGACACAGACACAGACACAGAGACTCAGACACAGACACAGACACAGACACAGACACAGACTCAGACACAGACACAGACACAGACACAGACACAGACACAGACTCAGACACAGACTCAGACTCAGACACAGACACAGACACAGACACAGAGACTCAGACACAGACTCAGACACAGACACAGACACAGACACAGACTCAGACTCAGACTCAGACACAGACACAGACACAGACACACAGACTCAGACACACAGACTCAGACACACAGACTCAGACACACAGACTCAGACACACAGACTCAGACACACAGACTCAGACACACAGACTCAGACTCAGACTCAGACACACAGACTCAGACTCAGACTCAGACACAGACTCAGACACAGACTCAGACACAGACTCAGACTCAGACACAGACACAGACACAGACTCAGACACAGACACAGACACAGACTCAGACTCAGACACAGACACAGACACAGACTCAGACACAGACTCAGACACAGACTCTCAGACACAGACACAGACTCAGACACAGACTCAGACTCTCAGACACAGACACAGACTCAGACACAGACTCAGACACAGACTCAGACACAGACTCAGACACAGACACAGACTCAGACACAAAGAGACACAGACACAGACTCAGACACACACACACACTAGTGTTCCAGTATTGTAAGTCTTTGCAGAATTCATTATGAACAACAGCACATGACTGATGTGGGACACACACAGGACTGATGTGGGACACACTCACATGCTCTCTCTCTCTCTCTCTCTCTCTCTCTCTCTCTCTCTCTCTCTCTCTCTCTCTCTCTCTCTCTCTCTCTCTCTCTCTCTCTCTCTCTCTCTCTCTCTCTCTCTCTCTCTCTCTCTCTCTCTCTCTCTCTCACACACACAGGACTGATGTGGGACACACACTGAAGCAGAGGAACTCTAACACCCAGAGGATGAATTTCCCGTCAGTGTCTTCTGCTATTGTCCACTAAAGCATGCGGGGGAAAGTGTGCAGTCACATGCTCTCTCTCTCTCTCTATCTCACACACACACACACACACACACACACACAGTATCGGGGAAACTCCAGCAGATAGTGATGGGAAACTAGGGTACTCACAGGCGCTTGAGGTTTTCAGCAACACTATTTGCATATTGTTGATCCGTCTGTAAAACAAAGCAAGAACCAGTGTTGACTTTCAGAAATCACACAATCTTTCCCAATCAATACATGTTTACCTTTGAGATGGACAAGTGTTTGTAGCAGTGTTTTGGATGGATGTTATAAGTACAATGTTGGTTCACATTTCCTGACTTTTCCTGCTAAAGAGATTATAGTGTCTGTGAAGAACTTGAACTGTCCAATAACGAAAGCAAATGAAGCTCTTTCCACTATAAAACAGCAGACGGACTTCACCGTAGCCAAACACAACTCAAGTATGGCATATTCTTGGAGCTGCCACAAGGGGTGCTAGAGCTGCACGGTTAAACGTTAAACGATCGCGATCTCGATTCAAACACCCATGCGATCTCATTCCTAAATGACAACGATTCTATTCAACTTTGCCAAAACCACACCGAAACATTCAGATCTGCGTTCTGATCCAGAGAGAGCCGTTGTCAAACAGCTTCACAGCCTGTTTTGTGTTACAAATAATCATATTATCACAGAAGTACTGAGATAAAAGTTTATAGTTCGGATGTAAACACTGATGTCTACGGAAGCCATTAAAATAAGAGTAAATTAACTTTTGAAAGTAACTTGACGCTTCAAATAAAGATTGTATCAATTACAAAATAAGTATTTATGAGTGAGTCATTGAATCATTCACTCAAGAGATTCATTCAAAAACACTGATTCATCCAGTAATAAAATAAGTATTTATGAGTGAGTCATTGAATCATTCACTCAAGAGATTCATTCAAAAACACTGATTCGTCCAGTAATGAAACAAGTGAAGACTTTATGCGTGAGTCATTGAATCATTCACTGAAGAGATTCGATCAAAAACACTGATTCGTCCAGTAAAGAAACAAGTATTTATGAGTGAGTCATTAAATCATTCATTCAAACAGTTTTTTTAAATAATTCATTCAGATTAATTCAACATTTTAACTAGACTGCAGCAATTAACATTTTGTCGGAGCCTCTATTAAATGACATGTTACATTGTTTAGTTGTCTGTTCAGAATCATGAGAGAATCGTAATCTCTGTTTGAAACAAAAGAATCCTGATTCTGAGTTTAACCAGAATGGTTCAGCTGTACAAAAGTTGACATCAGTTATTTCTGTCAGATCATTGCTTTATCATTTAAAACTCTATATGCAACCTTTAAAAGTTTGTGCTGAATTTAAGGTAAAGCCACTTGGATTGGATTGATCAGTTCAGCATTCAGACATTTTTAGTGTAGTTTAAAGTCTCCATGAATCAAAATTGACTATATTTTTGGAATACAGCAGTATAATTTATCCATGCACATCTTTAAGGCCGAAGTTGAGTGTCAGTTTTTGCTGTTTTTCATGTTGAACATGTTGAATATTGGCGGGATTATGACTTATACAATGCGTTCACGTCCTTGTAGAACTCGTAATTACAACTTGTACACTGGGAATGATCTGACTTGTGCCATGTGACGCTGTACCACCTGACCTGCAGATTCATAGTGTTGCCATAGAAAGGCATAATTCTGACATGAACGGTTCCAAGTAGATCATCATGTTGTCATCTCTTAATTATGATTATTATGATAATTCCTCACGGGCAAAATCAAGACCTGCCCTACATTTGTTCTGGTTTCAAAAGCGTTTCACTCGGATATAAGGCACAATAGAGAAAAGAAGATCGTTATTTCAGTTTCATGAAGACTTGAAGTGTTGAAATGCTCTAGAGCGGTTGTGAGTTCTGTGTCGGATGGAGTCGGTCTAACAGTGAAATTCAAGGACGAGGGTATAATGTGAGGATACACACACTGCGTCACAGTCCTGCGGAAACATCACATCCTCGTCATTTCCCACACATCTCTCATCACCGACTCATTGTGTTGAGAATTATCCTGAGACGTAGAGAAGAGAACGAGTGATGATGATGAGGAAACACCTGCAGAAACTCTGACCAAACCTTCAGTTTCCAGAGAAGTGGGAAATGCTGCTTTTTCAAAGCTTGCAGAAATACCATTCTGACCCATTTAGATTCACGTCAGCTACTCTTCAGAACGGTTTAATCACAGGATCAAAAACACCAAGCATTTGCACAATCCTTTTAGTTCTATTAAAAACAAAAAAGGGCTGAAAAGTGTCAATGAGACGGAAAGTGCAACAAACAACAACATTTGTACATTTCCTGATGAAAATGTGAGTAGCGCTTTCAGAGGAAAAAAGATTTCTTTCAGCTTATGTCCGTTCGGTCGCTAGAGTGTCCAGAGTGTTTTTAGCATTATGGTGTTCAGCGCTAGAGTGTCCGGAGTGTTTTTATCATGATGGTGTTCAGCACTAGAGTGTCCGGAGTGTCTTTAGCATGATGGTGTTCAGCACTAGAGTGTCCGGAGTGTTTTTAGCATGATGGTGTTCAGCACTAGAGTGTCCGGAGTGTTTTTATCATGATGGTGTTCAGCACTAGAGTGTCCAGAGTGTTTTTAGCATGATGGTGCTCAGCGCTAGAGTGTCCGGAGTGTTTTTATCATGATGGTGTTCAGCACTAGAGTGTCCGGAGTGTCTTTAGCATGATGGTGTTCAGCACTAGAGTGTCCGGAGTGTCTTTAGCATGATGGTGTTCAGCACTAGAGTGTCCGGAGTGTTTTTATCATGATGGTGTTCAGCACTAGAGTGTCCGGAGTGTCTTTAGCATGATGGTGTTCAGCACTAGAGTGTCCGGAGTGTCTTTAGCATGATGGTGTTCAGCACTAGAGTGTCCGGAGTGTTTTTAGCATGATGGTGTTCAGCACTAGAGTGTCCGGAGTGTCTTTAGCATGATGGTGTTCAGCACTAGAGTGTCCGGAGTGTTTTTAGCATGATGGTGTTCAGCACTAGAGTGTCCGGAGTGTTTTTAGCATGATGGTGTTCAGCACTAGAGTGTCCGGAGTGTCTTTAGCATGATGGTGTTCAGCACTAGAGTGTCCGGAGTGTTTTTAGCATGATGGTGTTCAGCACTAGAGTGTCCGGAGTGTTTTTAGCATGATGGTGTTCAGCACTAGAGTGTCCGGAGTGTCTTTAGCATGATGGTGTTCAGCACTAGAGTGTTCGGAGTGTCTTTAGCATGATGGTGTTCAGCACTAGAGTGTCCGGAGTGTCTTTAGCATGATGGTGTTCAGCACTAGAGTGTCCGGAATGTTTTTAGCATGATGGTGTTCAGCACTAGAGTGTCCGGAGTGTCTTTAGCATGATGGTGTTCAGCACTAGAGTGTCCGGAGTGTCTTTAGCATGATGGTGTTCAGCACTAGAGTGTCCGGAGTGTTTTTAGCATGATGGTGTTCAGCACTAGAGTGTCCGGAGTGTCTTTAGCATGATGGTGTTCAGCACTAGAGTGTTCGGAGTGTCTTTAGCATGATGGTGTTCAGCACTAGAGTGTTCGGAGTGTTTTTAGCATGATGGTGTTCAGCACTAGAGTGTCCGGAGTGTCTTTAGCATGATGGTGTTCAGCACTAGAGTGTCCGGAGTGTCTTTAGCATGATGGTGTTCAGCACTAGAGTGTCCGGAGTGTCTTTAGCATGATGGTGTTCAGCACTAGAGTGTCCGGAGTGTTTTTAGCATGATGGTGTTCAGCACTAGAGTGTCCGGAGTGTCTTTAGCATGATGGTGTTCAGCACTAGAGTGTCCGGAGTGTCTTTAGCATGATGGTGTTCAGCGCTAGAGTGTCCGGAGTGTTTTTAGCATGATGGTGTTCAGCGCTAGAGTGTCCGGAGTGTCTTTAGCATGATGGTGTTCAGCGCTAGAGTGTCCGGAGTGTCTTTATCATGATGGTGTTCAGCACTAGAGTGTCCGGAGTGTCTTTAGCATGATGGTGTTCAGCACTAGAGTGTCCGGAGTGTCTTTAGCATGATGGTGTTCAGCACTAGAGTGTCAGGAGTGTCTTTAGCATGATGGTGTTCAGCGCTAGAGTGTCCGGAGTGTCTTTAGCATGATGGTGTTCAGCGCTAGAGTGTCCGGAGTGTCTTTAGCATGATGGTGTTCAGCGCTAGAGTGTCCGGAGTGTCTTTAGCATGATGGTGTTCAGCACTAGAGTGTCCGGAGTGTCTTTAGCATGATGGTGTTCAGCACTAGAGTGTCCGGAGTGTTTTTAGCATGATGGTGTTCAGCGCTAGAGTGTCCGGAGTGTCTTTAGCATGATGGTGTTCAGCACTAGAGTGTCCGGAGTGTCTTTAGCATGATGGTGTTCAGCACTAGAGTGTCCGGAGTGTTTTTAGCATGATGGTGTTCAGCGCTAGAGTGTTCGGAGTGTCTTTAGCATGATGGTGTTCAGCACTAGAGTGTCCGGAGTGTCTTTAGCATGATGGTGTTCAGCACTAGAGTGTCCGGAGTGTCTTTAGCATGATGGTGTTCAGCACTAGAGTGTCCGGAGTGTCTTTAGCATGATGGTGTTCAGCACTAGAGTGTCCGGAGTGTCTTTAGCATGATGGTGTTCAGCACTAGAGTGTCCGGAGTGTCTTTAGCATGATGGTGTTCAGCACTAGAGTGTCCGGAGTGTCTTTAGCATGATGGTGTTCAGCACTAGAGTGTCCGGAGTGTCTTTAGCATGATGGTGTTCAGCACTAGAGTGTTCGGAGTGTCTTTAGCATGATGGTGTTCAGCACTAGAGTGTCCGGAGTGTTTTTATCATGATGGTGTTCAGCACTAGAGTGTCCGGAGTGTCTTTAGCATGATGGTGTTCAGCACTAGAGTGTCCGGAGTGTCTTTAGCATGATGGTGTTCAGCACTAGAGTGTTCGGAGTGTCTTTAGCATGATGGTGTTCAGCACTAGAGTGTCCGGAGTGTTTTTATCATGATGGTGTTCAGCACTAGAGTGTCCGGAGTGTCTTTAGCATGATGGTGTTCAGCACTAGAGTGTCCGGAGTGTCTTTAGCATGATGGTGTTCAGCACTAGAGTGTCCGGAGTGTCTTTAGCATGATGGTGTTCAGCACTAGAGTGTCCGGAGTGTCTTTAGCATGATGGTGTTCAGCACTAGAGTGTCAGGAGTGTCTTTAGCATGATGGTGTTCAGCACTAGAGTGTCCGGAGTGTCTTTAGCATGATGGTGTTCAGCACTAGAGTGTCAGGAGTGTCTTTAGCATGATGGTGTTCAGCACTAGAGTGTCCGGAGTGTCTTTAGCATGATGGTGTTCAGCACTAGAGTGTCCGGAGTGTCTTTAGCATGATGGTGTTCAGCACTAGAGTGTCCGGAGTGTCTTTAGCATGATGGTGTTCAGCACTAGAGTGTCCGGAGTGTCTTTAGCATGATGGTGTTCAGCACTAGAGTGTTCGGAGTGTTTTTAGCATGATGGTGTTCAGCACTAGAGTGTTCGGAGTGTTTTTAGCATGATGGTGTTCAGCGCTAGAATGTTCAGAGTGTTTTTAGCATGATGGTGTTCAGCGCTAGAATGTTCGGAGTGTTTTTAGCATGATGGTGTTCAGCACTAGAGTGTTCGGAGTGTTTTTAGCATGATGGTGTTCAGCACTAGAGTGTCAGGAGTGTCTTTAGCATGATGGTGTTCAGCACTAGAGTGTTCGGAGTGTTTTTAGCATGATGGTGTTCAGCGCTAGAATGTTCAGAGTGTTTTTAGCATGATGGTGTTCAGCACTAGAGTGTCCGGAGTGTCTTTAGCATGATGGTGTTCAGCACTAGAGTGTTCGGAGTGTTTTTAGCATGATGGTGTTCAGCACTAGAGTGTTCGGAGTGTTTTTAGCATGATGGTGTTCAGCGCTAGAATGTTCAGAGTGTTTTTAGCATGATGGTGTTCAGCGCTAGAATGTTCGGAGTGTTTTTAGCATGATGGTGTTCAGCACTAGAGTGTTCGGAGTGTTTTTAGCATGATGGTGTTCAGCACTAGAGTGTCAGGAGTGTCTTTAGCATGATGGTGTTCAGCACTAGAGTGTTCGGAGTGTTTTTAGCATGATGGTGTTCAGCACTAGAGTGTTCGGAGTGTCTTTAGCATGATGGTGTTCAGCACTAGAGTGTTCGGAGTGTTTTTAGCATGATGGTGTTCAGCACTAGAGTGTTCGGAGTGTTTTTAGAGTGGAGTCTGACTCCCTGCATATAGTGAAGCCATATCATATCAATGAAACCGACTGGCTTACAATCTAAATTGTATATGCAAATTACATGCATATGAGTTCAACTGAATCTGATCAAGTCGCAGGTGTGTGGACAACACATAAACTGTTCATATAACACACTTATAGAATGTACTTTTTTAACGGGCAAGATGTAAGTTCTTCATCAAAAGCAGCAAATTAATCAATATAATCTTTTTTTTGTTTGTTTATATTTCACCCAAAAATTATAACTTATCACCCTAATGTCATTCCAAACTCAAATGACTTTCTTTTTTTATTCACAGGAACACAAACGGAGGGAATCTGAAGATTGCACTGGTCGTTCTTTTCCAGGCAATTACAATGAATGAGAAATATTATTTTTCAGTGAATACATTTCAATTCTTTCCAGTAATTTCAGTGAATTTTGGTTCTCACATAAAACTATTAGAATATAGTGCATGAGTCATATGAACCATTTTACAATAATTTTGTGTTTCATTTTTGGGTGAATTATCCATTTAACATGCTGGGAATGACAGCAAACAAGAAAGAAAGTGAGGACTGGGCTCTAGATGCGTGTTACATACCCTTACAGAGATAATATTATAATAAAAATGAGATATGGCACGTACTTAAATTATCCCCAAAGTAAAAGGTGTGTGAATACACAACCCAGACAGAACTCACTCATACACACAGACGTGTTCACTGCCGCCAGTTATGAACTCATCAATGTTAATTAAAGTGAAGTGGCTCAAACACACTCAACAGTGTACAGTGTGTGTGTGTCTATGGCACAATGTCCTTCAGATACAGTGTGGTGAAACACAGGATGACGCTTTACTGCATTCATCATTATACATCACTGTAATATACTGTAATCTGAAAGAAATCTATTTCACTGCTCTCTCATAAAAACTTCTTAGAAAATAAAACACTACCTATAATGGAAATGATCCAGGATCAGCTCCATTCCACCCCAAAATCTACAAGTCAGACAATATATTTTGCATATAATTTGTCCTCTAGATGAAAAGTGTGATTGCTGAATGTAATAGCAAACCGTTCCTCAACAAGCCGAATGATTCGAGACCTCGTTCACACTGAACCTGTGCAAGCAAGCGGCTGCGGTTATATTCACACTGCAACTGTTAGAAACCCCCACTGACCGAGCTGCAGCGCTTCGACTGTTACGCTGCTCCTTTTAGCAATGTGCTCTCTCTGAACCGCAAAAACATCATGTGGCGTAGGAAAAAACTCAATACTGCTCTGTCCTCATTAGCGGTGTCCGAATATGCCGAATACTTCCCTATCTGATGGAAAGCCAACATGACGAATGTAGGACATCTGAATCACATGCACTCTTGCAGTCAGTCCCGCACTGAATACTTGTGCACTATTCTATGCTGTTTTAGTATGAATAGTGCAAGAAGTGTGTTCTTGAAAAGTCTAAAATGAAAAAGTGCACTTAGAATCCACAGATGATGCACTAAACTCACCGAAACACTAAGGGCCAGATTTACTAACAGCTTGCAGCAGTGCAAACCCTCTTTTGGAGTTAAAGACTACTATCAGGATTTGCTAAAGACACACAGTGATAAATGAGCGATGGAAAGGCGCGGACAGGGTTATTTTTGCAGCCGACTATATTGCATACGCATTTGTAGGAGTTTCCCTTTCAGACGCTAAATGTATGAGAGTATTTAAAGTCCCCCTGTAGTCGATCATTTTACCCCTTAAAACTCATCTTTGATCACCAAAATGACATATTTAAACGTTTCTTCCTTGAAAAAAGTCTTCATGCCTTTAAATATCTTGAATGTAACTCGACACCCTTGCCTCATTTAGTATGCGCGGTTCTATGAATATCAAATGAGCCCCGCCTCCACTCACTCCCTCAGCTCAGAGATCCACTGGTTGACGATCACACGTTGATCTGATTGGTTACAAGGTCGTTTGTGACGTCAGAAACACCAGCGATTTCAAACCGTGTTTTTGAGACTGTCTTTGGTTCACTGCAGTTTTAAGCAGAAAATACTCAGCAATGCTGTCGACTTATGAACTTACACATGGTGTGTCTTAAAGCATATTAAAAACACCACATAGACACATAAACAACATTAAAAGCAGGAGTTACACCACAGGGGGACTTTAAATATATCATGTAAGGTGATTTATAAGGTTTGCGCGTCAATTTCCTGGTGTTTGCACCATTATTTAACCCCCATATAAAGCATGTGTGTGTTAACCCATTCAGGCGCTTGACATGCTGTGTCAGTTGCTGTAAGACGAGGAACCACAAAGAACAGAGCGTGTGATAGAAGAGAGAGAATTTCCTCCAGTCGTCTTCATTTATCCAGAGCGCCAGAGGAAGACGTTATCCAACCGCTTCTCATTTGCGCTGCTCTTGGTAGATTGCCTGGGTCATTATGGAGATGAGCTGCGGTGTGTGTTCTTTAACGTGTGCCTCGTCAGTAGATCACACCCTGAACAACGCTCTATGGGAGATCCGTCACACTGTAAAGCCCCTTACACACCGGGACGAATATCGGCGCGCGTTCGTTTTCGTAGAGCATAAAGTCCACAGTGTACAGTGCGGGATTTGAGACTGGACTTGTGTTAATTGTATGCTAATGTCTGAACAGCGGGCAGAGAAGGGTTATTACAGGGCAGAAGCCAGACGTACGTATAATCAATGAGCAAATGGACTGGCAAATGGTTCAGCAGCTTCTGAAAGTCTCATAACGTCAAGCAGACACACTCCAGGAGAGCTACCAGTTTAGTAGTCAGCAAGCTAGAAACAAGAAGTACCTAATTACCTGCTACCTGAGGGACTAATGTGTTTAGATGATAACTGTCAGATTATATAATCAAGCTATTTAAGCAAAGCCAGACAAGCAAGAGTCGTGTTGTTCTGTGTGATCATTGCTGAGCTGATATCTGGATAATCATCACGACCACACGTGTGATATTGCTTTTATACAACAATTCAATGAACAAGTTAATATGGAGTAACTTACATTTTAGACCCAATATTAGACGTCTAATGTTTAGCTTGTTAGGAAATCTTAAAGCCAGAGCAGATTTACTGTTGAGGGTAAAACACCGCGGTGGAGTTGAATCAGCATTTTGAACGAATCGGTCAATGAAAGATTCAATGACTCATTAATAAAGAGACTTGTCAATATATTGAATGAATCTGTGTGTCGAATGAACCGTTCAGTGAATGATTCAATGACTCACTTATACAGAGACCTGTTTATATTCTGAATGAATCAGCAGTTTGAATGAATTGGCGTGATTCAGTAACTCTAATAAAGTTATTAACCTTCACTTTGTTATAAATCACTTTATGAAAATGCTTTAGGATCCGTGTTGTGATCTCACCTCTGCTATGAAGACGACGATCACACAGTCCTCCTTCTCGGCCGGACTCAGCTCGGAACATCAGCGAGCTCAGCGTGTCCGTCAGGTACGTGTGCACCTCTCGCTTCACACTGGGGACGCCCAACACTATCGACACTGAGAGAGAGAGAGAGAGAGAGAGAGAGAGAGAGAGAGAGAGAGAGAGAGAGAGAGAGAGAGAGAGAGAGAGAGAGAGAGAGAGAGAGAGAGAGAGAGAGAGAGAGAGAGAGAGAGAGAGAGAGAGAGAGAGAGAGAGAGAGATGCTCTAATCCAGCCTGTGTGCATTTACTGTTCACAGATTACCATTGAAACATACTGTACCCTTCACACACACACACACACACACGACCCCTAAACCTACACCTCTCTCTAGAACGGCAGTGACGGTGCATCTGCATTTCTCAGAGCTCAATCTTAATTAACGCCGGATGAAGAGCAGCGGATCGAGGCTGTGCTGGACACACACACACACACACACACACACACCCCAGAGGCCGAGAGCCAGGACAGGAGATGGAGTGAACAGTGTTAGAGAGGAGGAGTGTCTCTCTGGGAGGAGTTCTGGATACTTGCACTTTTCTTTTATTATGTTAAATCGTGGCTTATAGAAACCTGCAAACCTTTATTAAGACTGTATTGTTGTATGCTTGTTAACAACCTTCCAAAAATCTATAAAAACTTCATTAAAAGGATAAAAGGAGGACGAAAGGAGGATAAAAGGAGTAATGACGACAGAGGGCCATGCCTGGACATCATGATGGCTTTTGTTTTAGTTTCTGCGGCAGTCGCAGTCGTTTCGTTGTTCGTGTTTATTTTGTGATTAAAGTAATGTGTGCTGTCTTTCGGTTCCCGCCTCCTCCTCCAGCATTCAGCAACACTCGCCTCTGAGACGCTGAACACACACATTCAACAAAGTCACTGAACTTGGCTTATTTTTTAACCCAAATACAGGGTTATTTTTTCAACCCAAATGCTGGGTTATTTATTTATTTAGAACTTTTTTAAACCAAATGCTGTTTTTTTTTATTTCTTTTTAATACTTTAACCCAAATGCAGGGATATTTGTTTCAACCCAAATGCTGGGACATTTTTTTAACCCAAATTCTGGGTTATTTATTTATTTTTAACCCAAATACTGGGTTATTTAAAAAAAAACTTTTTAAACCCAAATGCTGGGTTATTTTATTTTTTAAATACTCTTTTAACCCAAATGCTGTTTTTTTTTTTTTTTTATAAATACTTTTTTTTAACCCAGATGCTGGGTTATTTGTTGTTTATGTGGACTCCCTGCAGCTGGTCAAGCCTGCAGGAGAAGGTGTACCAGGGTTGTGGTGGCACACTGACTGTCATTTTTATTTTTATTTTAACCCCAAATGCTGGGTTATTTTTGTAAAATATTTTTTTAACCCAAATGCTGGGTTATTTTTGTAAAATACTTTAAACCAAATGCTGGGTAATTTAAATATATATATATACACACACTTTTTTTTACCCAAATGCTGGGTTATTTGTTGTTTATGTGGACTCCCTGCAAGCGGACAGGTCTGGAGGAGAAGGGCTGTGACTGTGCCACACTGACCTCCGGTGCGACCCTGGCCGATGTGCACGGCCGGCTGGAGGCTGCTCTCCTTGGCCAGCAGGTGTGGCAGATGGTGGAAGATGCTGGGCAGCTGAAGAACATTCTTACTGCTGGTCACGTTCCACAGCTTCAGCTTGGTCTCATCTGAAAGAGAACACACAATCGCACATAAATGAGTGTCCGTCGTGGTCGACCTGTTTAAACTATTAGCACATGATCCTGGATCAACAGTCCTTGCGGCTACTGCAGTAACACACGTTAACCCTATAAAGCCTATGTACTGCACATATAGAGGCTAATACCTAATGTCTTAATTCTTTTAGCCTCTCGAGGTTAGATGAGGAGTATCTTCTTATCTACATGTCCATTAAGCACGCACGGAGAAGCGGTCATAACAACAAAAAACAACGTATTTATTGATCGCAATCTCTGGTTTACTTTCCAAACAAAAAACAAAAATTGGCATCCAAGAAAAACACTATCAGTAACATGCATTTCATGCGATTGAAGAAACTGTTGCTCTCCAAACTCTAACCTGTCTGTGCCAAACAATCCTACCTCATTATCAACACCTGCACTCACGCATCGTAGTGACGCGTCAAAGGGGGAGGAGTCAATAAATGTGCTTAACCAGGTTAGTACAAGTATTAAAATTAAACAAAATTCCCTTGTACATTTAAAGCATAATATTATGTATTACAAAATAAATAAATCAAATTTAATCATTACTTAATTATAATTCTGGTAGTACACAACATTCTGAATATGGCTCCAACATCCTGGCCCCTAATTGTTAATGCCAAAGCAGAACAATTACCAAATATAAGATATCTAATGGAGTCAGAACTCATATGACTAGATACAGTATTGCCATATGTACAGTATACAAAAACAAATGTCAATTTACATAGCATTTATCACATTAATCATATTGCATTTCATTCATCAATGTTAATACATTGTGATATCTTACTTCATCTATCTTTTTTAACAATTCCCATGAATCACCCCCAAAGTTCATACCATAGATGTGTCTAGAGCACACTCCATAGGGAAGGATACAAAAAGTCCAATGGGTGTAAATGTGGTGCGAAAGATGAGAAGTCCATGTATGTGCAGATTTTGAGTGTATATGTGGTGCGAATTTGAAAAGTCCATGTATGTAAAGATATGTACTGGTGTGTGAGCACGTAATGATATATGTAGGTTTGTCAGGATAAATGAAAGCGTGCACATAAGACTGTAGAAATCTGACATTGTTTTGTCAGAATCGCTCAGGCTGACTGTCAGCTTCCAGAAGCAAACAAAGTTTGGTGATGGGTCTTTGTAGAACAGTGGTTTTAGTCTTCACCAAGACACTGCGGGACAAGACCTTTGGGCCCCGGCAGGGTCTTCATCACACGACCTAAGGGCCACGAGTTCCTCGGTGCTGTGTCGTCTACTATGACTACTATGTCATCTACCTGGAAGTTTCTCTTGGGATTGTTCCACTTTTGTCGTTGCTGCATCAACGAAAGATATTCAGTTGTCCATCGTTGCCAGAAAAGGTCTGCAAGGTATTGCACCTGTTTCCATCGCTTTCTAGAGTACAAGTCATCTCTATTGAAGAGTCCAGGTGGCAAGAGGGGTTTGGATTTCAACTGCAGAAGGTGATTTGGTGTTAGGGGTTCAAGATCATTTGGGTCACCTGATACAGTTGTGATGGGCCTGTCATTGAGATACACTCAACTTCACACAAAGCTGTTTGTAACAGATCATCGTCCAGTGTCTGTTGTTTCAGGACAGAAAGCAGTATTTTCTTAACTAGTTTGATTAATCTCTCCCACACTCCTCCGAAGTGGGCTGCAAATGGTGGATTAAAGGTCCACTTGACATGATCACTCAGCAAAGTCTCTTGAATTTTGTGATGGTCCATCTGGTTCAAGGTGGCCTCTAATTCCTTCTGGGCACACACAAAATTGGTGCCACGATCAGTTCTGATGGTCAATACTGGTCCCCTCCGACATAAAAACCGTCGTATAGCATTGATGCAAGAGTTCGTGTCTAACGTGCTTGCTACTTCGAGGTGTATTGCTCGGCTCGCCAGGCAGGTAAATATCACTCCCCATCTTTTTACATGAGAACGACCTCGTTTGACTTCAATTGGTCCAAAGTAGTCAATACCCACGTGTGAGAAAGGTGGAAGATCAGGAGCGACAACGTTCATCGGGTAGGTCAGCCATTTTTTGTTCTCCAACTTTAGCTTGCATTCGTCTGCAAAGACACAAGACTTTATTATCTTTCTTGCAGATGAATTTGCCGATGGTATCCAGAACCTCTGACCCAGTCTCGAAAGCATGTGATTTCTTCCTGAGTGTCCGACTTTTTGATGTATGTCACGCAGGATCAGTTTGGATATATGTGAGTCTTTGGGTAGAATAATTGGGTTCTTTAGACTCACCGGCATGGCTGCTTTACTTAGTCTTCCTCCAATCCTCAAAATGCCCTCATCAATGATTGGATCCAGTTTGTATATGGAGCTATTTGATTTGATGAGTTTGTTTTCTCTCAAGAGTGTTATCTCTGAGTCGAAGTAGCGCTGTTGTTCATAGCGAATGACAGACTTCTCAGCTTCGTCCAAATCTTCTGGAGTTAATCCTTTTTGCTTTATTTTGCATTGTGAATCTATTGTAAGACCTTTGTCTTTCTGAAGCATCAAGAGTCCTTTGAGCCTTAGCCACCATGCAATAGCTCTCAATAGTTTCCTCCATGAAGAATAATACTCAATTATTCTTGTAACCGCGTTGTTCTGCAGGTTCAAGTAGTTACTAGAGAGTTCTCTTTTTACTTCCATATCGTTTGATGGGATGTATCTGAGATCTTCTGGCACTTCAGGCCATTCAGATTTCTCCTTTGACAGGAAGTGAGGACCGTTCAGCCATCTTGTGGAATTCAGGAGGGATTCTATCTGTAAGCCACGGGAGCTGTCATCTGCCGGGTTGTCTCCAGAACATACATACCTCCACTGATGTACTTGCGAGAGGTTATGTATCACTGCAATTCTATTTGCGACATAAGTATGAAATCGTTTTGTCTGATTATGGATGTACTTCAGTACCACCGTACTGTCGGTCCAGAAGGTGGAATCTTCCAGTTCCATATGAAGTTCCTTTTGCAACATTCTGTCCACCTTCACAGCAAGGGTTGCGGCTGCAAGCTCAAGTCTCGGAATCGTTATCCGTTTGAGTGGGACTACTCTGGCTTTTCCCAGTACAAATGTGACATGAACATTTTTGACACTATTTGTAAGTTTGAGGTAACTTACTGTCCCATATCCTAGCTCGCTTGCGTCACAAAAATGGTGTAGTTCAGCAGTTTTTGCAACACCAAAGTTCTCGGGCTTCATGCACCTGTCCACTTCAAATCTGCTCAGCTGATCTAACTCTGTGAGCCATCTTTGCCATGGCCTCACAATTCCATCTGGGATTATTTCATCCCAGCCATATTTCTCATGGCAGAGTCTTTGCAGAATTTGCTTGGCCTTGAGAACAAAAGGGGAAATGAAACCTAGTGGGTCGTATATGGAATTAACTATAGAAAGGATTGTTCGTCTAGTGGGAGTTCTGTTCTTAATGGTTACCCGGAAGGTAAAGACGTCCTTTTGGATATTCCACTGGATTCCGAGTGCCCTCTCAAGAGGAGATTTTTCTCTGTCCAAGTCCAGCTGTTTCACAAGAGGGGCTCTGTAACTTTCTGGAATGGTCTCAAGGACTTCAGAGCTATTGCTCACCCATTTACGTAAAGTAAATCCTCCTAGGGTGCATGCTTCCCTGAGGTCTTCAATGAGCTTGATAGCTTCTTTCTCAGAAGCCACAGACTTGAGACAATCATCGACGTAAAAACTATGATTAATTGTGTCAATTACTTGTGAGCTGTACCGTTCAGAATTATCGATTCCTGTTTGCTTTAAAGCAAAATTTGCAATGCTTGGAGATGACACCGCACCAAAAAGATGAACATTCATCCTGTAGACTTCTAGTGGCTGGTCAACATCCCCTTTTGGCCACCACAGGAATCGAAGAAAGTCATGATGATGATTTTGAACTCGTACCTGATAGTACATTGCTTCAATGTCAGCCATTATTGAAATTTTTTCATTTCTGAATCTAAGCAAGACACCCAATAGAGGGTTGATCAGATCAGGACCTTGAAGAAGTTTGGAATTAAGAGAATGGCCCTTGAATGAAGATGAACAATCAAAAACAACTCGAAGTTTCCCCTTCTTCTTGTGGTACACCCCATGATGTGGTATGTACCACACCTGACCATCATTCCTTTGGAGTTGTTCTTGTGGCACCTTTTCTGCATATCCTTTTCTTAGCACGTCCTCCATGAACACACTGTACTCATTTGCATAAACAGAATCCTTCTTGAATCTTTTAGCAAGGTTTAGTGTACGCTGTGCTGTCAGATCATAGTTGTTAGGCAAAGTTACATCTTTATCACGAAAAGGCAGGGGTAGGTGGTAATGCCCATTTTTAAGTTCTACTGAAGTCGTTACTATGTTCATGAACTTTTTGTCTTCGGCTGACATTTCTCTACTTTCCTCGTAATCCTTTTCTGGAAAGTCATGATGATATTGCCTGATAATCAGATCCTTAAGATTCTCCATAGAGATGCGATTGGCCATCACTGACCTTAATCCAGTTTCATCCTTTGAAGAAAAGGAATGAAGTGGTCCGTTGACTACCCATCCTAGCACAGTCTTGATCGCATATGGCCCATTTCCTTGACTGTTCACTATTTTCCACGGTTCCATTGCCTTTGGAACGTTAATTCCAATCAAAATCTCAATGTTAGCGTTGATTCTCTTCAGTTTGACTTCTTTCAGATAAGGCCATTTTTCAAGATCATGGTGAGTGAGTAGGTTTTCTTTCGACACAGGAATCTTTGGTTGGGTATATACTTTTGGAAGGTCTATATATAAATCTCCATCTATACTGCTTACTTCTAGACCTGTGAGCTCATAGCTCTTAACAGGTCTTTCCTGCCCCATCGTACGCAGAAGAATGTCAGTTCTGCGTCCTTTGGCATTCAGCAGATTCATAAGGTTCTCAGTGCAGAACGTCGCCGAACTGCCTGGATCAAGAAAGGCGTAGGTTTTTATGGTTTTATTGCCTTTAGCAACTTTAACTTGGACTGGCACGATTGCTAGTGCGCATTCCTTACTGGCCCCTGTTGCATGATCAGCTGACACTAGTGCACTATTGACCGGCGTTTCTTCTTTCGGTTCTGAGGAATTCTTTTTAGGCAAAATCTGTTTCTTTGAATTGTCGATGTGGAGCAGTGTAGGATGTTGTCGTTGACATATCTGGCAAACCATTTTCTTATTGCAATCTTTGCTCATGTGACCCTTTTTCAAGCATCCGAAACAGTGACCATTCCTTTTGAGATATTCAACCTTTTTATCTTGGGACACTGATTTCAATTTTATGCAGTCGTTTAATGCATGTTTACCTTGGCAGTAACAACATGAGGTCAGAATAGCAGCATGAGTAGTAGTTTGCAGCTGCGCTTTAGATGCTTCTTTGCATGTCTGCTCATCAGGTCGTGTCACCGTAGTAACAAAGCTGCTGCCCCTTTTAGCTGTCGTCAAGCTGATGGTTCTGGGTTTCAGAACTGTGCCTTTAACAGGAGAAGGATCTTTGATATCTCCAAAGACAGGATGAAGTAAAATCTCAGCCTGAGTTTCCAGGAACTCGACAAGATTTCGAAATCTAATACGAGTATTAGTTCTTTGGAATGACTCAAAAGTTACTGTCCGCCACCTTTCTCGGAGCTTGTATGGGAGTTTGAATACAATCAATTTCAAATTTGATACAACGTCCAGTTCATCCATGTATTGTAGGTTTTGCATCACATTGCAACATTCCCTAAGGTATAGAGCAAATGCATGAAGTGATTTTCCATCATCAACTTTAATGGTTGACCAGTTCAATGCCTTTTCTATATAAGCATTCGCAATCTTCATCTCATTGCCAAAATGCTTCTTTAAAAGCTGCTGAGCTTCGGTATATCCTCTGCGAGCTTCCATGTGCAGACAGCTACGAACTAGAGCTCTGGCCTGGCCCGTAGTGAACTGTTCAAGAAAGTAGAGCCTGTCCCGACTGTTGCTCGTCTTGTCTTCAATCAGGAATTTAAAAGCATGAATGAAAGACTGGTAGGACAATGGATCTCCATCAAAAACTGGTACTTCTCTCTTAGGCAGTAGAGAATGATTTTGCTGTATAATCATAAGATCAGTCATTTCCTTTTGCCTTTGTACAATTAAGCTTAAGCCTTTGTGTGAGCCGTTACTAACCTCCATCTGTGGACTTGAACTTGTGGCTGCTTGAGAGTCTCTTTGCACGTGACTGACAACTCTCTGGAGTGGAGTCTTAGGTATTGTGGTCATAGGAACGAATTCTAATGCAGAGGTATCTGTAAAAGTAGGTTCGACATTATCTTCTTTGTTTGCATCATAATAGTCGTTCATATCATCGGCTCCTGATTCAGCATCAATTGTCAGCACTTTGATCTTTGCATCTGCTGCTGCGATTTGCGTTTGCAGTTCTGCCCTTTCAATCTTTGATTTAATAATGGCTTCTTCCATCTGTAAAGCTTGTATATCTGGCAGAGTTTTGGCGCGTGCCTCTAAAGCAGCCTTTTCAGCAGCAGCTATTTTAGCTGCGGAAGAGGCCTTAGATGAGGTTGATCTTACAGACACACTACTGATGTTTGATATACTATCTTTTGGTTGGACTGTTGTAAGTTGATCTGATTTTTCTTTCTGCCACATTTCAACTTCTTTAATAAAGCAATCGAAATCCATCATTTTAGGTTCAAACCAGTTTGCATGATCATTTTTCTTCTCTTCCTCTGCTAAAAGGTCTTGTACTGCATTGTGCACATTTTTGAAGTCATGAATGAAAAACAATAATATCGCCATGCAATCATCCACTTGTTCAACACTTCCACCTTTATCAAGTAGCGCTTTAATTTCGTTCATTTTTCTCGTGCATACTCCCAATTTACCTCTGCGCGTTGCGATGCGTGAATTTAAAAGCCTTTCAGCCTCCGCGGCCGTGTGAGTCTCTTCGTCCGTCATTTTATATAAGCCACAATAAACGAGTAGCTTTCTTTAGCGTTTAAACACACATTTCCAAACTCTGACAATTATTTCGTCTGTTTGTTTATGCTATTCAAGCATTCGTTCAATCTCGCATTCAGTGATCAGTTGTATTGTTTGCATTTGTCGTACTCACAGCTGACGCGTTGTTCATTCATAGAATTGCGCTCTTTTCCTGGCCGTGAACAGCAGTTTCCAATCCTTTGAGAAGAAAGTTCATTGTACAATCCTTTGTGTCTTGTCGATCGATCTTAAGTGCAAGTTTCTTCAATAAATATAGAGGCTAATACCTAATGTCTTAATTCTTTTAGCCTCTCGAGGTTAGATGAGGAGTATCTTCTTATCTACATGTCCATTAAGCACGCACGGAGAAGCGGTCATAACAACAAAAACAACGTATTTATTGATCGCAATCTCTGGTTTACTTTCCAAACAAAAAACAAAAATTGGCATCCAAGAAAAACACTATCAGTAACATGCATTTCATGCGATTGAAGAAACTGTTGCTCTCCAAACTCTAACCTGTCTGTGCCAAACAATCCTACCTCATTATCAACACCTGCACTCACGCATCGTAGTGACGCGTCAAAGGGGGAGGAGTCAATAAATGTGCTTAACCAGGTTAGTACAAGTATTAAAAATTAAACAAAATTCCCTTGTACATTTAAAGCATAATATTATGTATTACAAAATAAATAAATCAAATTTAATCATTACTTAATTATAATTCTGGTAGTACACAACATTCTGAATATGGCTCCAACAGCACATGTCTTATACGCACATTCCAAAACTTTGCTGAAAAACCTGTTACACACAATCTACTACAGTCCTTCTGTTGTCTGAATGATTTAGACTTTATTAGCAAGTAAAAATCTTTACTGAACAGAATAATAACTGATATTTCAAGATAAACTATTACTGGACTGAAGTGACTGAGGTTTACTTGATTATCCATATATAATTAATTAATAAAATCATGAGTATCAAATCTGATCATCAGGCTTTTGAGGAAGGTTTATTTGTTCATCTCTCAATCATCATTTGTATTGTATTACATTATATGTTTTAAAACTACAGAGCTTTGATTATAAAACTAAGCATCGTACGAAGACATATTATTATATATTATTGGCAGATATAGAGTAATGACTGATATATAATTTTATGTAAGTATCTGCTATACTGTTATAAAGATCTCATTGATTTACATTACAAGCATCAGAATTTCATCTTCCTTTATGTCCACATAAATATCAGCAACTGCACCAAATTGAACATTTTGATAACACTATTTTGATAGTCCACTATAGCTTGCCATCTAACTCTCATTACAGTATTAATAGACTGTTAGGATAAGGTTCGGGTTAGAACAAGTTGACAAGTCATGTTATTTCAAAATTATTTTTATATTCCACAGAAGCAAGCAAGTCAACAAGTTTGGAACAATGACAACAATGACCTATTATTCTTTTTTTACAAGATGTAATATAAAGTCTCTGTAAGTCTCTGGTGTTCCTAGAATGTGTGTGTGAAGTTTCAGCTCCAGATACCCCACAGATCATGTATTATACCATACCCAAATTGTCCCTTTTTGGGTGGAAGCAAAAAAACAATGTTTTTTTTGTGCATGTCTCTTTAAATGCAAATGAGCTGCTGCTCCCCGCCCTCTTTTCCAGAAGAGGGCGGAGCCTTTACACTGCTTTACATTATTTTCTATGTAAACGCGCTTGTGTTTTTTCTTCTTTTTCTGGACTATTCACACACAACGTGACTCTGCATCTAAAACTGTGAGACGTGGGCAGTGGAAATACACAAGTTAAACTTATTTCAACTAGAGCGCTACGTTTTTATAACCGTCTCCTGCGTGAGACGCTGGAAAAACACGCGAGACACGAGCGCAGCGGTCAAACACGTCCGTCTAGAGCGTTTATAGAGAAAACCAATGGAAAATATTGCAGTGGAACAGAAAAACACACAACAACAGAATATTTAGATAGCGGAGACATTTAGTATTACGTAGCGGAGACATTCTCGTGTTTCCACAAGCTGCTCTAAACATGGCGGACTGTGTACGGCTCACACAGGGGAGGGGCTAAGCTAACAGAGTCGTGGGCGGGGCCTGTTACACTGTGATGTCACAATGTATAGAAACTCATTTTGAGACACTGTTTATGGGGATTAAAAAAAAGAGGAGAGAATGTTTTCTACCATTATAAGGTGCACTCTAAAAAATCTTGGGTTATTTTTTCAACCCGAGTCTTTTGGGTAGTTTGTTGGGGTTATTTTTTCAGTATTTGGGTAGTTTTGTGTTACCCAGACGTAACAACCCAGGGATTGAGTTATTTCTGTGTGGGTGTGGTGTGTGGGCCGGAGGGTGTGGTGTGTGGGCCGGAGGGTGTGGTGTGTGGGCCGGAGGGTGTGGTGTGTGGGCCGCAGGGTGTGGTGTGGGCCGGAGGGTGTGGTGTGTGGGCCGGAGGGTGTGGTGTGTGAGCTGGAGGGTGTGGTGTGTGGGCCGGAGGGTGTGGTGTGTGGGCCGGAGGGTGTGGTGTGGGCCGGAGGGTGTGGTGTGTGGGCCGGAGGGTGTGGTGTGTGGGCCGGAGGGTGTGGTGCGTGGGCCGGAGGGTGTGGTGTGGGCCGGAGGGTGTGGTGTGTGGGCCGGAGGGTGTGGTGTGGGCCGGAGGGTGTGGTGTGTGGGCCGGAGGGTGTGGTGTGGGCCGGAGGGTGTGGTGTGTGGGCCGGAGGGTGTGGTGTGGGCCGGAGGGTGTGGTGTGGGCCGGAGGGTGTGGTGTGGGCCGGAGGGTGTGGTGCGTGGGCCGGAGGGTGTGGTGTGGGCCGGAGGGTGTGGTGTGGGCCGGAGGGTGTGGTGTGTGGGCCGGAGGGTGTGGTGTGTGGGCCGGAGGGTGTGGTGTGGGCCGGAGGGTGTGGTGTGGGCCGGAGGGTGTGGTGTGGGCCGGAGGGTGTGGTGCGTGGGCCGGAGGGTGTGGTGTGGGCCGGAGGGTGTGGTGTGGGCCGGAGGGTGTGGTGTGTGGGCCGGAGGGTGTGGTGTGTGGGCCGAAGGGTGTGGTGTGTGAGCCGGAGGGTGTGGTGTGTGGGCCGGAGGGTGTGGTGTGGGCCGGAGGGTGTGGTGTGTGGGCCGGAGGGTGTGGTGTGGGCCGGAGGGTGTGGTGTGGGCCGGAGGGTGTGGTGTGGGCCGGAGGGTGTGGTGCGTGGGCCGGAGGGTGTGGTGTGGGCCGGAGGGTGTGGTGTGTGGGCCGGAGGGTGTGGTGTGTGAGCCGGAGGGTGTGGTGTGGGCCGGAGGGTGTGGTGTGTGGGCCGGAGGGTGTGGTGTGGGCCGGAGGGTGTGGTGTGGGCCGGAGGGTGTGGTGTGGGCCGGAGGGTGTGGTGCGTGGGCCGGAGGGTGTGGTGTGTGGGCCGGAGGGTGTGGTGTGTGGGCCGGAGGGTGTGGTGTGGGCCGGAGGGTGTGGTGTGTGCCGGAGGGTGTGGTGTGGGCCGGAGGATGTGGTGTGTGGGCCGGAGGGTGTGGTGTGTGGGCCGGAGGGTGTGGTGTGTGGGCCGGAGGGTGTGGTGCGTGGGCTGGAGGGTGTGGTGTGGGCCAGAGGTGTGGTGTGTGGGCCGGAGGGTGTGGTGTGTGGGCCGGAGGGTGTGGTGTGTGGGCCGGAGGGTGTGGTGCGTGGGCTGGAGGGTGTGGTGTGGGCCAGAGGTGTGGTGTGTGGGCCGGAGGGTGTGGTGTGTGGGCCGGAGGGTGTGGTGCGTGGGCTGGAGGGTGTGGTGTGGGCCAGAGGTGTGGTGTGTGGGCCGGAGGGTGTGGTGTGTGGGCCGGAGGGTGTGGTGTGTGGGCCGGAGGGTGTGGTGTGTGGGCCGGGGGGTGTGGTGTGGGCCGGAGGGTGTGGTGTGTGGGCCGGCTCCTCTCACCGGACAGGCTGCTCCAGGTGCGGTTGATGTCCCGCAGCGCCTGCTTCTCTGCGATGGCCCGCTTGATCTCGTCCAGCACCAGGTTCAGCTCTTTGGAGCGCTTGAGGTTCTCCTGCTCGGCGGAGTGAAGACGGTCTCTCAGAGCCAGGAATTCCCGCTGGTAAATGTCCACCACATTACCTGCAAACACACGACACAGAACAGCGCTGAATAATGCAGGTTTAGCCTTTTCTCAACACACTTCATCATTTATTATGACAGCATTCAATTATCCAGTCAAAAGAACCTTTATGTTATGCACCAATAAACAAAAGGTAATAATTCAACAGAAGATATGAGTATGTTTCTCACAGGCCGACGTTTATAGCGGCTGTTTTTCAGACGGTAATGAGGAGGACAAGTGTAAGAAATCAGGGATATTTTGAGTCTCTTGTTTTCTGGCCTTTAAAGGGCTGAAGCTGCACTCGTTCACTCTTCTTCGACGGGGAGAGCTGAACTGGTGTCGTGTAACCAGCCAGTCGTCCGTGACATTTAAACAAGTGTTTTAGTGAGGCCGTTTCCTCCATGTCTGGGGTCATGACCTTCCCGAGCGGGTCGATGCTCTGACCCCAGAGGTCAACACATGCGAGCTGAGTCGAGGGTTGTGTCTCTGAGCATGACGGTGCAAGACTATACACACAAAAGATACACTTAAAGAAATCAAAAGTAATGTTTATAGGTCACAAGCACTCGCCTTCGGATGATTTCTCTCGCTCTGTGTTTTGAATGACACTGCTATGACCAGTGTCCAGGACGACATGATTATGATAATAACAATAGATAAACAAATACTACTACTAATCCGTTAAATACTACTACTACTACTGATAATAATACTTATTGTTATTATTATATTTCAAGAATTATTTAATAAATAATTTATACAAATATTTAAAATAAATAAATAATTTATCCGAATATTTAGAATAAATGTATTTATTTAACATATTTGAAATAAATATTAATTAAATATGTTGATAGATTAATTTACTATTTATTTCAAATATGTTAATAAATAAATGTATTTATTCTAAATAATCTGATAAATATATGTATTATTTATTTTAAATATGTTGATAAATTATTTAATATTTATTTGAAATGTTCATATAACTTACTTAATATTTATTTGAAATATGTTGATAGATTAATTTACCTTGAACATTTCAAATAAATATTAAATAATTTATATGAACATTTCAAATAAATATTAAATAATTTATCAACATATTTAAAATAAATAATAAATATATTTATCAGAATATTTAAAAACTTTAAATAAAATAATTTATCAACAAATTTAAAATTCATAAATTGCTTTTTTATCAAAATATGTAAAATAAATAAATAAATTATCAGAATATTTAAAATAAATAATTTATTTATTAACACATTTAAAATAAATCATAAATAGTTTATTTATCAACATATTTAAAGTAAATACATAACTTTTGATAACATAGCTAGAATAAATAATAAATAATTTATCAAAATATTCAAAAATACATATTTTGTTGGCTGAATGACGCGTGTGAAGTGTGGCACTGAGGTATTCTTTGTGACACTGACACATTATAACTGAATTTACAGTTAGAAAAGCACAAAATCTCTCAGTGAACGAACAGTTAAAGCTGAAGTGTGTAACACTGCCATCACCAAAGAGAACACATGAATAATACATGAACTATTTTATCCTTACAGCCTCTCATTGGCCAGTCTAGCAAATATTCACGGCCCTAAACTCGTGCTATTGGTTGAGCCAGTGTTGACTGGTCCGAGCGCTTCGAAAG
>NW_026607146.1:507500-527248 GCF_029890125.1 Rhinichthys klamathensis goyatoka | reverse complement strand
GAGGGTTGTCAGTCACACGCAGCAGGCCAAGCCAACTTCATGCATAAATATTTTTAAAGTAATTATGTGTACACTGACAAGCCAAAACATAATGACCACTCATAGGTGAAGCAAATTTTGTTGATAAGACAACGTGTGATAGATTGTGGAAGATTAGATAATTTCTTGTAGAAAACATGTTGGATGCATGAGAAATGGGCAGGAGTAAAGACCAGAGCAACTTTAACAAGGGTAAAATATACAGGTCTGGTATAAAAAATGTCTTCGTTCAGGTGGCCAAAAATGTGTGCCCAATAGAGAAAAGTTTTGCTCAGCAAGAAAAAAAAAATAGAGGGAACATTGGTCAGAGTGTCAATGATGACACCTGTTCACAGACGAAAGCCCCTACAATGGGCAAACAAGCGTCAGAACTGACCTTGAAGCAGTGGAAGAAGGTCACCTGGTTCAATGAGTTGCATTTTCTTTTACATCATGTGGATGGCCATGTACATGTGCGTTGTTTATTTGGAGATGGCACTAGGATGCACTGTGGAAAGACGACAAGCCGGTGGAGGGAGTGCGATGCTACGGACAATGTTCTGCTGGATGTTCATATGGCCATCATTTTGACATATGGCACCTATAAACATAAGTGCAGACCAAGTGTACCCCTTCATGGCAATGAAATTACCTGATGGCAGTGGCCTCTTTCAGCAGAATATTGCAACCCTGCCACACTACACACATTTTTCAGGAATAGTTTGAGGAACATTAGGAAGAGTTCAAGGTGTTTCCGTGGCCTTAAAATTCCTCAGATGTAGGATGTACAAATTCCTCAGATGTGGGATGTACTGGAATAACAAGACTAATCCATTGCGGCTCCACCTTGGACATGAAGGATCTGCTGATAATGTCTTGGTGCCAGATACCACAGGACACCTTCAGGGGTCTTGTAGAGTTCAATCCTGGGTGGGTTGGCACTGCTTGGCAGGACATGGAGGACCAACAGCATATTTGGCAGGTGGTTGTTCTTGTTTAGGCTCATTTGTGTGTGAGTGGTCATATCTCTGATGGGTTTGTGCATTACCTCTTTTGTGGCTCTTTGTTTTAATTGTTGTAGTTGTGGTTCACTTGAGCGATGTGTCTGTTTCCTTGGTTGGAATATGGCTGTAGTGGTGCTTTAAAGACCCCCAAATATATATATATATATTTTTTTTTGTATGCATATAAATATATATATATATGGTTATGGGATAGAAGATATAATTAGTACTGAAATAAAATAAAAACAATAGAAGGCAACTGAAAGTCTCTACCATGAAAAAAAAAAAAAAAAAAACGTGTTTGTTCACTCACAAAGGATTTCTTGTTTCAGACATGTACTATCTGATGAGCTGTCAGATTGTGTTACCACATGTGACAGTGATGTTTTAAACTGCTACAAAAAAAAAAGCCCAGAAAGAAAAACTGGGTATCTAGTGATCCTGGGAAATTGAAAGCAAAAACACATGCTTCTAGATAATCAAACCTCTGGGGAATCGAACAGCAGGTGCCCTAATGGGACGATGGGGCCGAAGACTATTTGGACAGCGTTGTTGTGAAGAGATGGTTCCGTGTGGAGATGGCCTTGGCCCTGAGTCACCGAATGATTTAGTGTGACAAAAGTGTCTTGTCAAAATGTCACACCTTTGCCTCCAGACTGCTGCTGTCCCCCAGGCTCAGACTTCAGCTTGTCCGCTGTCATCCATTCTGACACAGGACCTGGATGTGCTCTCAACATTGCGGCCTTGCAAACAAGTTCAGCCAATAGAGATGCGAGGCTGGAACAGCGGGAAGTGGAGAGAGACTCGTGTTTGAGATTTCAGATTTCAGCACACAGGAACAGATGGAGGGAGGGGAGAGAGTAAAGAAGTTGTTATTGTCAAGCTTTTTGTCAAGCGTTTGGTGGCTTCATTGTAATGAAGTCAACATTTACGCAAAGCTATTGTCTAGATATGCATGCAGTCTAAGCAACAATTAGTGATTAGCGAAAATGACAGACCCATTGCAAAATCTTACAGTAGCTCTGATCCAAGACCTGCATAGACAGCAACTTAACCATCTTAGATTCTCATAATTGACTGATTTGGAAAGTTCTACACTGGTAGCATCTCCCCACAACTCACAATTGGCAATTGGTTTTAAAGTCGGCATGAAATGGAAATTCATCCCGTTAATTTTCAAAATACATGTTATTGATCTTATTTGGGAACAATTCATCCATGGATGTTTTATTTATTTATTTTTAACATAATATTTATATTATAGCCTAATTTTTAATCAAAATATCTGATCCTCCAGTAAAATGAAAAATGGAATCTCTAGTGATGTATGCTAGCCTGGTTAAAACCAGACCATTCTCAGTTGTAAATGAGTTATGGTCTGGCAAAGCGTCATAGACAAATCATTTCCAGAGGGGCGTCACCAACGGACGTCGCGGATAGACCTAAAACCAATCAGAGCGATTGAGGAGATGACGTATGCAGAGCGGTGGAAAAACATCTCAGAGTGTTGTACTTTGCTCGGTTTTTAACAAAAAGGAAACGTTCAAATCGCTTAAAACAGACGCGATAGCTGATTCGAACGAGTGATGTTCGACGGCGGCATCCATCTTTGTAATGTAGGCTACAAAATCTGCTTCAAAATCCCAGCGCTGTCGTCATCGTGTAAAGCCCGCCCCAACGTTTCTGATTGGTGCCGCGATTTCGACGGATTGGAAATGGGCTTGAATGAGCTCTTTGCCAGACTAACTTTCAGAGCAAATCTAAATTTGCCGGAAGTTGTCTGGGTTTTCCCAGGCTAGATGTATGCCGGACTTCTCCACTCATTTAGTTCGCTTAAACCCTGTGTCTTTCTTACAGCAGTTCTGCCTCCATCCAATCAACAACCAGCCGTGATTTGTGTTGTCTCCCGATTTGCATAGTTGCTTTAAAGAACTGATTGATAATACAATGCAGACATCATGTGAAAAACAAAAAAATTCAATAAAACTGAAATAACAAAATTATTACAATTCTTATAAAAATGTGCAAAAAAAAAGCTTTCACAGATTCAAGAGGAGAATCTCGTTCTAAAAGAGCCCTGCCATTTTTTTGCTCTTATTTTATTCTTTTCTTTTTTCTGAAAAATGCTGACGTAGGAATTAAATGCATTAGAGATATTAACAAGCACATTAAATTAACTGCTGGGCTGCTGTAATGATCGTAATGAAAGGGGTGATTGCTGAGAGCTGAATGGGCATGTAATGTTAAAAGGAGTGACACCAACAATCTGAGAATACAAATCCGGTTAAGAGTTCTCCATCAATCATCGGCGTTTTACTGTTTATGGTTATTTACTGCTTTAACATTATTTTACCCTTTTATGACAGAATGGTAGATCTCCTACCATATCTTTCTGTAATACCAAAGAATGGAAGGAGAGCAGAGACATTTGATCCTTTTCATCACTCCGCTTCGTGTCATGCCTACAAATTCCCCTTAAGCATGGTAAAATCACTGTGATGCCTGGCCTCTTTAGACTTATTGTTAGACTTACAGTAGCAAATCAGGTACGACTACAGGGCTTAATTGAATATGAATAAAATGACAGAACAATTAATCTTCATGAGCAAGCTAGTAAGTTGTATAATTGTGTACTTCCCCATTTTTTAGACCCTGTTGACGACATATATTTAGATTGTCCTCAACAAAGTTCACAGGATGTTGGAAGCATAGTGGGGGAATAGAGTTTAGAGAGCGAGAGTAAAGAAAGAGAAGCACTGAGGGATCACACTGTTGAAAGTCAGTTAGATGGTAATTAAAAAAGACAGGAACATTGGATCTCCAGCTGGGCTTGACGTGACTGGTAGAATGCTGCCATTAGTGAAGCAAGCTCTCTGCCTCCCTGCTCTCCTTACAGCCACTAAATTAGCTATAGAGATGGAGACAAAATAGGAGACGGGGAATTAAAGTAACACATTCCAGGAGGAACGTGACCGTGACAAATATTTATCTTAAGGAGGGCAATGCGGTGGATATGTGAGATGATGGTGGGTAGAAGGGATGGATTCCTTTCCAGAGAGAGGAAAACAATGGATTGGGGAAGGAAAGATGAGAAAGGTCAAGGGAAAGAGAGATGTAGGTTTATGGATTGACTTTGAGTGTGTGTTTGAGCCAGCAAAGCAGAACTCCAAAATAGACCGAATAGGATACAGATAAAACCAGTGGTTCATTGAGGCTTCATTCATATTTTTGTAAAGTAACTTCTGTAACCGTAAATGGTTGTCATAAAATGCTACACGTAAAGTAATATGCAAATAAAGTCTGGAAAGCACGGAAAATTAAGTACTCTAAATCATGAAAAATTCACCTTTAAAAAATTCCCTATACAGTACATTTAGGTGATT
The DNA here is from genome assembly GCF_029890125.1 of Rhinichthys klamathensis goyatoka. Classification (NCBI taxonomy): domain Eukaryota; kingdom Metazoa; phylum Chordata; class Actinopteri; order Cypriniformes; family Leuciscidae; genus Rhinichthys; species Rhinichthys klamathensis. Next base: position 522,843 of record NW_026607146.1, on the reverse strand, counting down.
CAGGTTTTCATACCAAAGATTTTGTTTGTTAATAACGGTTTAATGTGTTTGATTTATTTTGTTTAAATTAATAAATATTAATACATTTTGCAAAATGTTCGAAAAAAAAAAATATATATATATATATATATATATATACACTCACCGGCCACTTTATTAGGTACCCCATGCTAGTAACGGGTTGGACCCCCTTTTGCCTTCAGAACTGCCTCAATTCTTCGTGGCATAGATTCAACAAGGTGCTGGAAGCATTCCTCAGGGAGTTTGGTCCATATTGACATGATGGCATCACACAGTTGCCGCAGATTTGTCGGCTGCACATCCATGATGCGAATCTCCCGTTCCACCACATCCCAAAGATGCTCTATTGGGTTGAGATCTGGTGACTGTGGAGGCCATTTTAGTACAGTGAACTCATTGTCATGTTCAAGAAACCAATTTGAAATGATTAGAGCTTTGTGACATGGTGGAAGTAGCCATCAGAGGATGGGTACATGGTGGCCATAAAGGGATGGACATGGTCAGAAACAATGCTCAGGTAGGCCGTGGCATTTAAACGATGCCCAATTGGCACTAAGGGGCCTAAAGTGTGCCAGGAAAACATCCCCCACACCATTACACCACCACCACCAGCCTGCACAGTGGTAACAAGGCATGATGGTTCCATGTTCTCATTCTGTTTACGCCAAATTCTGACTCTAACATCTGAATGTCTCAACAGAAATCGAGACTCATCAGACCAGGCAACATTTTTCCAGTCTTCAACTGTTCAATTTTGGTGAGCTCTTGCAAATTGTAGCCTCTTTTTCCTATTTGTAGTGGAGATGAGTGGTACCCGGTGGAGTCTTCTGCTGTTGTAGCCCATCCGCCTCAAGGTTGTGCGTGTTGTGGCTTCACAAATGCTTTGCTGCATACCTCGGTTGTAACGAGTGGTTATTTCAGTCACTCTTGCCCTTCTATCAGCTCGAACCAGTCTGGCCATTCTCCTCTGACCTCTGGCATCAACAAGGCATTTCCGCCCACAGAACTGCCGCTCACTGGATGTTTTTTCTTTTTCGGACCATTCTCTGTAAACCCTAGAGATGGTTGTGCGTGAAAATCCCAGTAGATTAGCAGTTTCTGAAATACTCAGACCAGCCCTTCTGGCACCAACAATCATGCCACGTTCAAAGTCACTCAAATCAACTTTCTTACCCATACTGATGCTTGGTTTGAACTGCAGGAGATTGTCTTGACCATGTCTACATGCCTAAATGCACTGAGTTGCCGCCATGTGATTGGCTGCTTAGAAATTAAGTGTTAACGAGCAGTTGGACAGGTGTACCTAATAAAGTGGCCGGTGAGTGTATATATATATATATCTCTCTCTCTCTCTCTCTCTCTCTCTCTCTCTCTCTCTCTCTCTATATATATATATATATATATATATATATATATATATATATATATTTCAGTCAGAGTAAATTTGACTAAAATGAATGAATATAACATTACAAAATATTGACCGAAATGTTTGGGGGGGGAAAAGATAAAGTTTGGTCTGTTACAGTTTATAATTTTTGACAGTCAACTAAAATAGTATAGTATTTTCATCATATAAAATTATATTTCAGTCAGAGTAAAGTGAATAATATCACAAAATATTGACTGAATTTAAAGGACGAAAGTTGAAAGCCAAGAACCACAACAACAACAAAACAAAAAAAATTGTCTATTACATTTATGCATTGCTGTATCACATGTAGGCCTATCTGACCAATCACAGAATGTTTTTATCTGTGCTAATTAATTATGCAGGAACTATAGAACAATGGAACATGGGCATATCTGAATTCATCAGGAAAAACATCTTTAATTGGCCTACTAGTCATTAAAGGGATTAATTTATTTTTGGTATGTTTTAGCTTACCTCAAGGGCATCCAAGATGTAGGTGTCTTTGTTTCCGCAGTAGTTTCAATTTTGATATTTTTAGGTCAAACCGTTCTTGTCTGTCAGTCATATAATGCAGGTCTATGGTAACTTCCTCAAAGAGCATGCACAGAGAAGTCCAAATTAAACATGATTTAATGGCTCGTAAATGTAATAGGTAAAAACGATATAAATACTGTTCGTTTTCTCACACAAACCGCTCGTTTCGTGTCTTAGGCCATCAATGTGTACTTACATTTACGAGTCATTAAATCATGTTTAATTTGGACTTCTCTGTGCATGCTCTTTGAGGAAGTTACCATAGACCTGCATTATATGACTGACAGACAAGAACGGTTTGACCTAAAAATATCAAAATTGAAACTACTGCGGAAACAAAGACACCTACATCTTGGATGCCCTTGAGGTAAGCTAAAACATACCAAAAATTAATTTCAAAGTGAACTATCCCTTTAAGTATTGAGTTTTTTGTCTTGCTATTTGTCTTTTTTTTTTTACTCAGAGAAATAATGTTCCAAAACCCATCAGCAAGTTGTATCTCTCTGAATAAGTTAAGTAAATAAGTACAGCACGTCTTGTGATTTCCTGATGTCCACCTCAGATAATACTTGAGAAACAACGGTAGTTAAAGGGCCATGCAGCTGGACGTGGGACACTGAGAGCAGATTTTTACCAGCATGTAATTTTGCAATAGACTACTATTACCTGTGTTTATTTATTTATTTATTTCCCCCCCAGAACATTTTTTAGATGTTAAATAAAAAGAACATGCAGTCTGGAAAATCACTTATATGGCAGATTTGGACAGGATTAAGAGAAGCCCTAGTAATGACTAACTTAACTTTACTATACTTAACTTATTAAACCAATCCCATTCGAAATAAGGCATACTCCCTCCTTCCATGTTCTATGCAGTTGACATATTAATATTTAACTATGTGGTCACCAGTGGCTTTTATTCTCGTACAGAGGAGTTGACAGATACTGCAAAACTCTAGCATTAGAAAGTAGCATTCTCTCAGCTGTGGCACAGTAATGTTTACATACTTTCCTGAGGTTTGATGTTTTGACATCTCTTTCTGTATAAAGCTGGAATAATTCTGCTGCCTTATTGTTGGGTCAAACGTTACATCTCAACAAGCAATCCTTTAATCTTGTTTTATTGAGGCCGCTCTCAAATGAGCCGTTCTCGCATCAATCTCATGGAGAACAGCGTACAGTAGTGTTGTTTCTCATGGGTATGACATCCTTAGTAGAACATGTCAAATGAGAATCTAATTAATCTCAAGGGAAATTTAAAGGTAAAGTGTATTTTTTATGCTAAAAAACTTCCAGTTTAATGTCTAATGATCTTTAGCACATGATCTGCCTAGCACCACAGTCATGGACATCAACTAATGTCTCAAATGTGTCTTGTTAAGGGGAGGTGTTTTATTACTTTTCTGAGCTGCATGGATTGAACTCAATATGTCCTCCTGGTTGGCCATAAAAGAGGCGAAATCTCATAGACTTACATTCAAAGAAGACCAGGATATCACAAAAACTTTGGTGGTTTCTTACTGGTTCCTCAACCGTAATCAACCATGCAGAATACTGTAGTAATCCACAGCAGCATGCTAAAAAACCAACCAGAATACCTTAGCTAACACTTACAACTCCTTAGCATTGTGTTTGTGCAGTTTTGCAGTTGAGTTTTGTGCAGCCAGTGTTATTGAAATTACACATTAAATCTTCTCTGTAGAATCAGTTTGCGCTGTCGTCCCCTTATCACACTTTCACATACACTACCGGCTAAATATTATTAACACATAACACATGATTTGGTAAGGTTCACTGTTCTAGCGAAAGATGCAAGCAAACGTTGCTACCTATAGCATAGCGCTTAAATTGCCATTATGACTGAACTCTCATTATAATATCATTGAGACGATAGCCTGTTAATCAGGCTATTTCATCCTGGCATATGAAATATAGACCAACAGATCACGGAGCCGCTGATGGGCCGTCACGCCAGAGCTGCGTCTTCCGCATGGCCAGCTCATTAGCGGCAGCTATTCAGCTCTTCACATCCACCGCCGGTATTCACCCAAAGACTGACAGACCCCCACCTTCCGCTCTGCAAATTACCATCACAAAATGCCCCGGACTCTACCTATTAATAATGCAATTAGCTCCCTTTCTCCTGTCCGCCAGCTACTATTGTGTGGCCTTTGAGGCCTTCGGCACATTTGTTTCTTCTCCCATGACACCTGCGCTAGTCGCTCGCACTTCGTCATGATTGACTCGCAATGCTCTGAACATACTGGTGTGAAATAGCTTGTATTTTTGGTGATGCTCAAAATCAGATGAATGGTCAATAAATTTGGAGCCTGAATTGAGTTTTGATTGAATTTCATCTCATGAATGCAGTGGCGCGGGGTCTAATTTTCAGTGATGAAGAGGCATGTTAGAGGTGTTATTTATACCCCACTTGTAGTGGCATTCATTAAACATAATGATGAGCAAATGAGCCAAGCCACGTCAAGATGAGAACCGTTTTCCTCAAGTCTTGCCTTTTCCTTACATTGTTCTTTCTCGCGTGCTATAATTAATTATCTCTGTTGTCCAGTCTTCCACCACTTTTCCATCTTTTGTCTTCTTTATCTAATCATTTTTCATATCCTGAAAAAGGCAGAGGTTGTGTTAACTGAAAATTTACTGAATTGATTAAAAAAATGTTTTTGACCAGACAACTTATTTTTGTCAAAATCAAAATTTTGCTGCACCTTATTTTCACCTTCTCAGAATATTATAGTTTTTTTTTTTTTTTTTTTTTTTTTTATAATTAAAAAAAATGCATATTTAGCATTTAGTATATCCCCTATTTTTACAATTTGATTACCTTTGATAACCAGGTTATTGACATTGACCAGAATTTTAACATCAGTGCATTATTAGTATGAATTGTTATTTTAAATTATTGAATATATTACCATTGGGAACATCAAGACTAAATCTACATATGGAAATGTAATGGTGTATGCGTCTATATAATATTTTGGAAAATGAAAACAACAATGGATAAAAATATAACATGATGGAAACCTTTCTCAGTCCGTCAAAGGGAAAGATAATGATCTGACACTCCGAGTGACAGCAGGAGAAAGCGAGAGACAGTCTTCAGTCGCAGGCTTGTTATGCTTTACTGCACTCAGGTCATCTGATCTGGCTTTGGACACTTTATGTAAAATGGATCATGTCTCTGCATTAGATCCGTGTGAAATATGAATGAAGGTCTTGAGCTCCAGGGCTCTCAGAATCACTTAACTGCCATGTACTCCACCATCTCGCATAAAAACTATCCACAGTTTCCTCTCGCTTTTACATAATTTTTCCCCCCACTCAAAGTTCAGGCTCTGCTGTTGTCCAGCTCTGTTATTTCATTACACTAGGCAGCGAGAGAAAGAAAAGTGAGATATACAGCAATTACCCCATGTCACATTCTTTGCAGTTTTGAAAAATAAATTGTGGACAGTGTGTTTGTTTTAATTCTAAAACGGCTAAAAAGTTTTCTGTTTAGATTAGAGTGTTGGATAAGGTTATCTATATACTTATAATTAACTTGTGTGAGTGTATTAGCCATAAGTAAGCTTGCTGATTAGCTGTTGTTCTATCATATACATTCAAGGGAGAGAAAACATTGTTGTGTTTGTTTAAATGGTCTGGTATGCCAACTACTGGCTCAACCAGTGACGTGAGTAAAGCCGGGTGCACAGTGCACACCGTGCGATTTTGGCTGCGATTTGGCCGTCTGAGACAAATCTAGCAAATCCTAAAAGAATCCTCTGATCCTAGGCTAAAATCTGAAGTCTTTGATCGTTAGTTTGACATGTTTACCGACAGCCGATTAATGACCGTTGCAATCAAATTTTTCCTCTGACGAAATTCTGGCAGTGTCAGAAGATTTGACTCACAGTCCTGCAGTGTGACTTCTCCTACGACGACCGTCAAATTGTCTTCGTTTTTCAATACAAGCCATGACTAAAATTAACGTTAGAGATTTCTTTGTAGCCGCCATTTCAATCCCGCGTGTAATGCATCTCACTTTCACTGTACGTGTCATTGATTGATGATGTAAAACTCCGGACAAGTTCTTGCATGCGTCCGTTTTTAACGTGTCTTGACTGTCTAACAGTCTGACATTAATGACAACTGAGATCTTACAGTGTGACATGGCTTACAGCGATGATCATGTTCGTACAGTCTGACAAGCAACAATCGTAAAAGACTATTATAAATCAGTGTGCACCCGGCATTAGACTAGTGCTATCACATTTTTGAAAGAAAAATACTGTTTGAAAACCGTAATTTTTGCAGTTCTATTTGGTGCCATACTTCACCTCAAAAGTATGAAGGACTTTCTGGAAAATATGACTCTTTTTCCTCTCTTAATTCCAGTAAAGAGTGAGCAGGAAACTTGCTGAGGGAAGTTCTTTTCCATTTGCATGGGTTCCCTTCATCGCCGTTATCTCTTCTGCTCTCAGTGCCAGGAGCAAACATTGTGAAAGGAAAGGTCAAAAGTGAAGCGATGAGGGAAACATAGGGAAATATTTGAAGACAGGGAGAAACGGAGAAGGAGGGAACTAGTGACAGATGGCCGGAGGGAGGCTGGTGTCGTTGTGGAGTCTTGCGTGTCGTCATACAGAAGTCCGTTTCCTTTTGTCACTTTTACTCTCTCTCTGGTTGTTTCTACTCTCTATCCACCTGTCAATTGTGTTCAATCACTTTTCTGTCCTCATCTGTCACTCTCATATACATTATCTCGGAGACTTTCTGACTATCCCCTGCAAAACCACTCATTTTTAGGTTGGGTGTCCTGTAGCATTTGAAGTGTTGTGAGATAAATACATGTAGACGTCCAAAACAAATTATAGATGTCCAAGAAACAGTATAGTCAGTTCGAATCCGAAGCCCACAGTATACTTTGTTTATGCACAGTATCTCTTTCACAGCTTACTACGCTTTTAATAACACTGTTTCATTGCAAGCACGTCCTGCAGTTTAGCAACAGTAAACTGCATTTTACAACACTCACTTATTTGAATGTTACGTTTGGCTTAGGGAGGAACGAAAGCGCGCTGATATGAAGGAAAGGAAGGTGCGCTGGGCGGAATGCGGCAGCAGCACAATAATCGTTTTACCTCGATTATCTTCTTTTCATAATTGTTGGAAGCCAAAATCGAAAATCGAAAAATCAATTACGATTAATCGCACAGCCCTAGTTAGGGGCTACGATATTGTCAAATGTGAAGTATTAATATTATATCTAGATTTTATTTTCAAAATATGATGGTTACCATCGTATTTCACATATACCGATATATTGCGACACTCCTAACATAAATCATGTCTTTAAAAGTTCTAGAAAACTTTTGTTGGCCTGTACAAGCCACTTAAGTACAGAAAAGCAGCAGTTTGAGGTCACAGGAGAGCTTAAGCATAGAGGCCGCACACGTAAAAGCACACTCTCCCAACATGAAACGGGCCAAGATCAAACCTTGCTAAGCGTTCTGATACACGCAGATAAAACACCGCCATGATCAATAGATCAAAGCCTTCTGGGACACTGGAGGATCAATTAGCACCCAGCTGGTGAGAGTGTGTGTGTGTGTGTGTGTGTCTGTTAACATCTGATGAAAGCAGAAAGAAAGCATCCCGATTGCCTCTTTTTCTAGAATGCATCACATCCTGGTATTTATGACATCATAACCTTATTATCATCCTCATTGTCATGTTATTGCTATGGAAATGGGGTTCATACGAGCTCAGTCTGTCTCTCCATCAATCTGCGGTGTGATCTTCAGTTCTTCTGACACATGAGCGACATACACGTATAATCAAAGCGCTTGTGCACTCTTTGCATCTCCCATTTTGATTCCCCTCGCAGGAGAGACACTCTGTTTAGCTCAGTATCTAAGGAGGCACCTCATCTGATCCTGTTGCTGTGGCAACAGGGCCCGGCTTGTCTCGGGCTACTGTCAGGGTCCAGTGCAGCTTAACATCTGGGAGACAGACGACTCCCTTCCTCTCCTTCACTCTATTCTCGCCCACTCTTACACCCTTAAGACTTGTGTATGAGTGTGCATTTGTGTGCAGATGTGTAATTACGTCACTACTGTGACATTCATGATTGTTGTGCTCCGTCTAGATGATTTTTAACGCAAGAACGCATCTTACGTGTCTCCTATGCTGCTTTATTCCTCTTTAAACAGTGTTGAGGGCATGTGTCATTTTCCACTAAAAATATCTTTAAAACAAGGTAAATTAGCTTGATTTGTTGTCAGAAAACTTATCTTGAATTAAACATTTTTCTTCCCCCATTTGGATGATGTTTTTGTTGATTTAAATCTTTAAAAAAAAATGTAAAAAACAGAAAAAAGAACCCAAAAATAAGCAATGTGTCAGTGGGCAACTCATGCCCAGCTCTAATTTAAAACGGCCTTTGAGACCAAACATGCTGGGAAGCTAACCAGGTTTTGAGATGTAGTGTGTTTTTACATGCCCTGTCCCATCTGTATTTTTAAAGATTATTGTTTTTTGATGGATCATGTAGGAAGCATCACATTCAGTATTCACATCTAAGTGTGACACTGGATACAAGGTGTTCAGTTTCACTGCAGTCTGTTCTTTTTGCAAGAATCGCTGCACAATGTCCTCTCTTCGCCTCTGAAAAACTGCATGGATTTTCAAGCCTTAAATGAAAACAACTTAAACATACTTTGCTCTTTGTTTGCCTGTGAATAAGCTGTTTATTATTGCTCTAGGCTTCTCATAAAATTACAATGAAATGTCTATTATTAAAAATGTAGATGGAAGAAAACAATTGCAGCAGAACCAGCTAAACTCATCTGGACTTGAGTGTAATGTTCATGGACTTGCAGAAAAGTGATGAATGCCTATACTAGAGTGTGTGTGTTTAAGGCAAGATGAAGGAAAGTCTCACTCAACGTTAATACTAATGTTGATTTATACATTTTTAGAATATGTTGCAAATGCATGTTGCATTTATTTATTTATTTTTTGTCATCATCTGATTAAGGTGACCAGAAGACCATAATGAAATATGGGTACACATTGTGCCCATATCATATTGGTGTCCAATCCTGTTCCTGGAGATCTGCCCTCCTGCAAAGTTCAGCTCCAACCCTGATCAAACACAACTGAAGAAGCTAAGGCTACGTCTACATTAATCCGGATACATTTGAAAATGGCGTTTTCGTTTTCTAAACCCTCTCTGTTCACAATAGTTTTCAAGCATTTTCCAAAAGTTTCTCATCCACACTGAAACATGGGAAAACTCTGAATTCACCTTACTGCAAATGCGTAAAACCTCACTGAGATGATACAGATGGAACAGACATAAGTTATCTTGCGATTCTTCTGGCAAGGATCATTTTATTTAACTAAATAACTCGCCATTCACTAATTCGTCCAGGTCGCACTCATGCACCATTATATGTTTAGTATAAAATGCAACTACCCTCATGTTTTGCTGCTGGACAAATGAATTGCAGGACTGTGATATGAAGAGTGTACAAAGTAACATATCGTTAGCAACAGTGTGACGGTGAACAGCACATAGATATCTGTCGGTACAATATGCTTTACATGACTAAACATGCATCATCGTTTTCGAAAGCCTCCGTTTTCACAGTCCACACTACAACGCAAAGATGGCGTTTTCAATTGTATCCACTTGGTAGAGCGTTTAAAAATAAAAGCCATCTCAGTGTGGACAGAAGGCAAAACAAAGAACAAGATGCATTTTTACACGAAAACATTAGTGTGGACTAGGCCTAAATAAGATCTCGGATCAGGGTTGGAGCTGAACTCTGCAGGTAGGTAGATCTTCAGGAGCCGGATTGGACACCCCTGCTGTAGAAGAATAATTCGCTTTGGGATGTTGAATTATTGAAAATTAATTTGCGACCCAAGTGTAATAGCTACAATACCATTTTGGGATGTGCATTAATTTTCAGTAGTAATTGAACAGCCAGTTGTGATATACAAGTATAGGATATATAAAAAGATGAGATTTAATAGTACCTAACAATTGTGCTTCCCTAAAATCAGCTGGGAGAGAATTCAGAGGGAATTAATATGAGCTTTGTGTAAATGTGATTTATTTTTTAACAGTAATGACGGCTAGCCTGCTGTTTCTTATCATTGTACTCACATTTGCATGATTCAGTGGTTTCGAGGTATGTGAGATTTGTGTCGTCTTCAGCTGTGCATGTTCAGTGTGCATGAATATTGCAGTGAGAATTTCTGTCTTAACACGATGAGGCTGTTGAGGAGGTCAATGGTTTTAGTGAAATGTGTACTCTGTGTGCGTGTCTCACTTTGAGTAGTGACATCCAGCCAGTGTCTGCCTACTTTATCTCGAGGCTCAACACACTGTGCTCTTGACCGGTATGTGCGCTGCAATTAGCAGATAAAAAGATGAGGAAATGTACGAAGAGAGAAATGATGGAAAGACCTGAAGTGATTTAGCAGAATGTGATAATACAGACTGGATTGGACTGACTAGATTTGGAGACTTCAGTATCCATGATACAGTCAAGTACAACTCGAGTGAATGTATATCTTTTTACCCTTAATAGAAGGCATTCACACAGGACAGTGTTTTTGTATGTAAAAACAAAACCTTGTCTTAGCACAACAGAATGTAACAAAACATGTCTCAATTTTGTGCACTTTGTTTACTGGGGTATTTCTGATTTCTATTGTCAGAGAATGAATTTGCATTTTTATTCAACCTGTCTGCTGCTTTTTTGCATTGGTCTGAATATACAAATTGCTGACGAAATCTGTGCTGACCATTTGTGTCGGTGTGAACAGGCCTTAACAGGTTAGTTCACCCAAAAATGAAAAATCTTTCCTCAATTACTAACTCTTATGTCGTTCCAAACCCATAAGTTTTGTTCCTCTTCGGAACATGACTTAAGATGTTTTTAATGAAATCTGAGAGATTTCTGTCCTTACTTTGAAAGTCTATTAACCCAAAACTCTGAAGCTTCAAAATGTTCATAAAAAGATTGTAAAAGAAATCCATATGAATCAAGCAGTTTAAAGGGATAGTTCTCCCAAAAATGAAAATTAGCCCATAATTTACTCACCCTCAAGTCATCAAGGTGTGTATGACACTCTTTTTTCAGACGAATACAGTCGGAGTTATATAAAAAAAAATGTCCTGGCTCTACCAAAGCTTTATAATGGCAGTGAATGGCTGTTTCAGTTTTGAAGTCCATAAAAGTGCATCCCTCCATCATAAAAGTATCCACACGGCTCTGCGGGGGTTATTAAAGGCCTTCTGAAGCGAAGCGATGCGTTTGTGTAAGAAAAATATTCATATTTAACACGTTGCAAAGTAAAATTCTAGCTTCCGGCCAAATGGCCATTCACAGTTAGCTTAGCACTATATGTATGTTTGCTGTTCAATGTTTTTCGGAGACGAACGAAAAGTCTTGCGAGGAACGACATGAGAGTGATTCATTTATGACAGACTTTTCATTTTCAGGTGAACTATCCCTTTAAACGTACCTCTCAGTACCTTTCAGAAACCTTTCACCTTCTCAGAAAGTGAAGTCATGTGACCTGCTCTTGTCATTCCCATGTATCTTCAGTCAATAAAGAGGCTACTGCTTGGATATCAGTTTCTACTGTTCTGCTGATCATGGTTAATAATAGTTAGATAGGTTTGGAGTGATAATCTTGGATTAGAGGACTGGAGTGAGTTTTTAATTTTACTGGAAGATGAGTCTGCTCCCACAGACAGCTATGAGTCACCACGGCCTTCATCAACAGAGTTTCACACGGACACTCACACTTCACACCACACGATCCTCTAACGAGAGTGCAGCACGCAATCACTCGCACACACACCCAGTGTACCAGAAGAGCAGGCACAGTTCAAACTGCATGTACAAACCCACACAATCAAGGACAATGATGCAGGCAGAGTTCAGAGGTGCTCTGTGGATTGTACACAAGGGAGAACCACACTGTTTCACTTTACAGAGCTGTAGAGTACTCAAGGGACACGCATACTCGCTTTTATGGTGAGATAACGGTGAAAGGTTTTAGTTAACTGCTGTTATTAATCCTCCTCTTAACATCTCTTAACACCAATAACCAGAGCAAGTGTCGCACACTCTCGCTTCAAAACACACACTACCCGCGAGCTCTTTACATACGCTCACTTAATGCTAATGTGCGGAGGGTGGTGGGAGTGCTTCTGGAATTTGTTCCCTTTTCCACTGAGAGTTGCGTGGTTAAAGCGGAACGGCAAAACGAGCACAGAGGCAGTCAGCTGAGCAATGGCTGCAGTTGTTTGCACAGCTCCGCGTGGTTCTAGGTTGTCAGAGGCGAAAGAGGTTCTGCATAGCTTGAGCGTTCATTGGATAATGTCCAATCCCGCCTCAGAAGTCTCCATCAGAGAGAGAATGACTGAATGATGATGAGGACAGTTTGTGGGACAATCTGCAAACCCTGTCCTTAATTATTTTCTTCTTCCAAGCGCATTTGATTGGCTGATTCAAAGTGATTTCATTGTTGAGAAATACGATGCTTTTCCCCTCAAGGCTTCTGAGGATATTCTTATAAAGCTCTGTGAGCTGCCCTGCTGAAAAAAAGGAGACTTAATCCAGCCTAGAAAAACTTGCTGGTTTTAGAGAGGTTTTGGACCCTTTGGCTTTTCAAATTCTCATTGCTTTATTGGGTAAAATTATTTATTTTTAATTAATGCATTATTTGTATTCATACTTTTCCACACTGAATGCAATGCAAGTTAATTTATAATATATATTTCTGTCTCCCATCATGTATGTATTTTTTTCACTAATCCGGTCGCAATGCCTTTTATCATGAAGGAGACATGTGATGCTGTCTCCAGATTTGGCTAAAATTAGGTATCTTAGGAGACAAGAATTAAATCAAATCTAAATCGTATGTGCAATTAAAAACATGTACTGTTGTGTGATCTATGTATAACGAGTTGTTCCCTACATTATTACAGGAAGGCGGTAGAGTACAGCGTGCGAATAGCCAATTAAATCGAGTTCTCTTGTGCGTTAACGGACAAATTCATACAAAATTATCCTTGTGAAATCTAGTCAGTTATGTCTTAAGTGAACATAAACAGTTGAAAAGAAAGCGCGTGTGTAACAGTATGTGACAGCAGCCAAAAAAACCTACTGCTGTCCTTGTCCTCAATGTTAATCAAACAACAAAAGACAGAGAAAATCACTCACTGCTCTTGACTGGTTGAGCCTTGCTGGAGCATCTCTAAATATTCACCGTGCTATTAAAGTAAAGATTAAATATGCTAAGAGCAATAATATGAGGTGAACAGTGAAAGTAACAGTAGCTCCTATAATACATTTTAACAGGCATAATTAAGCATGAAAATAACTGAATGAAATATCTATTTGCTTAGCCAACTAATGGGCTATATGCACGCATAACTTCCGCGTTTGACGCAAGGAGGCTCGTGCGTTTCCGGTTGGGGAGATTTAAAGCGGAGGAAAACCAAGGAAAACGGGATTATGGCAGAGTCTTCAAAATTTACTGTCCTCTCGTCTTTGAAACGAAACTTTAATACGTTTAGATGTAATTTTATATATAGTTATGTTTATTTAATTTAATAAACACAGAAGCATAAACAAAATGAGGAGTGTCTGTTTTGTCTGTTTTTGTGACTAACGTTTCTTTAGTATAGCAATAGAGTATAAAAACCAATATAAATTCTCGGTATAGCATTGGACTCTACGATCGGCGGAAGTAATCCAGCATCCTTAGACCTTCACCGGAAATACCGTCGTGCATAGAGCCCATTTGATTCATTTTCTTTTCGATTTTCTGCCCAATTTTTTTAAATAAATAAATAAAAAATGCATTGAAAATACAGTTATTAGTACTCTGTATCGGCAAGTACTAAAAACAAATATGCACCACCAGTCAGTTTAGTCAAATTGTATCAGACTCGTTCTGGAAAAAGTGGTATCGGTACATACACACTTGTAGCCTTTGAGTACAAAAGTTCACTTCCACTATGAACACAAAGTGATCTGTCTACAGTGACAGACTGACAGTGTGTCACACCCTCTATCTACCAGTGTCTTGTCCATCTTAATGGCAAATCCAACAATGTTACAGCGCCTTTGGATTCTTTCACTTCAGGGTGCCAATTACAGCAAGCCTTATCTTCATCCTCCTCCTCCTCTGTCGTCTCTCTATTATGTTGACTCAAACATAAGCTGCGTCTGTCTTAATCAGCTAGCACTTGTAACTGATGGAGCTGCTCTCAAAATGAGTTTGTTTCATCACTAATTACACTTATCACTCACCTCTCCTCTCTCTCTCTCTCTCTCTCTCTCTCTCTCTCTCTCTCTCTCTCGTTCATCTCTCTCTCTCTCTCTCTGTCTGTGGCTCTGATGACATGGACATTGGCATAGATGCTGTGCTGTTTTCCTGATGGGTCTCAAGAGGCCTGATTGTAAGTGTCTGTGATTGGCTGTTGATACTCTGACCCTCCCCTTTCTCTGATAGGAGCTTTCTCATACATCATGCATGATCTTATCATTGAGCCATTTTGCATATCTGTTAAAGGTGCAAGTTTTCTGACTTAACAGCCAATGAGTGAATTGAGAATATATACTGGTCTTAAACATTGCATGATCATATTATGCTATTTTAAAGGTTCCTAATTTTGTTTTGGAGGTCTCCCATAATACGTATACATGCATCAAAGGTCAAAAAATACTTGGTTCGATAAAGGATTCAGTCTCTCTAAACTCCTCCTTCCTGAGAGCCTTCTCTGCTCTGATTTGTCAGACAGCCCAGTCTGTTGTAATTGGAAGAAGCGTATTTGAATTTCAGCTCTGGAAGCTTCCTCAGAATTTGTTTATGCAGTGATACGAACAGTAACGATGCTGACGGTTTTACCGAATTAATTCGAGCACGAGTCCACATCCTTTGGAAACGCATGAAGTGGATTTGCTTTAGCAGCATAGAAAACAGCGTCTTCCCAGCATGTCAACAATATGAACCAAACTCTTCCAGGCATCTCTTAGACAGCCAATGAAGACCATAGGCTGGCATTATGACATTATAATAAAGTAACATCCTACAATCTTAGAGAAGAATGTATAAAAGCTGTCACTGGGGCGGTACCCTTACAAAAGCTACACCTTTGTACCTTATTTACCTCAAATTTTGCAACCGACTAGTCTAACCCCGTCCCCTGGAGGCAGTCTTTATATGCAATCCATTTGAAATAGACTATTTAATCTATGAACAGTCAAATCCCATACTGAATGTCGCTAAAAACAGGTCAGATAGGCTACATGCAATGTGCTTGTCTTGCATTATGAT